>NC_089279.1:24639050-24944460 GCF_963678975.1 Dysidea avara | reverse complement strand
ATTAGTCTACAGTAAATTCAGGAATGTAGGAAAATTCTGTTTAATGTCCACTATACACTCATCTTATTTTTCAATTGTGGGTTACCCCCTTTTCCACTGACCCCTTCAATTGGCCTAAAATATTTACACTATTCCTCTATACCATTATAAAACAACAGTTCAAAATTTCATACTGATGGCATACTCCTACATTGAGTTGTGTACGTCCTTTGAAATCATAAATATGAATATATGTGTATGTGTGTGGAAGCTTGGTTTTGTCAAAACCAGTCACAATTTATCTCCACGCAAACAACGATATGTTTACATCTAATATGCTTATTTCAATTGATGTAGGCATGGTAAATAAAATTACAAACAATTTCATTGTGATAGGAAACATGAACACATGGTGTGCTACTACAAATTGACAAGTGAAAAGAAATGGGCACAAAGGAGGACAAAAGGTAAGTCTGTGATGTGTGCATTACACATACTGTGTGTGTCACATTACAAGGCACCAGTCAGGCTGAAACAATGTCTAACAGTGAAAAATAAAGCCTATAGCCTTAGCTGTTATAGAGTTACGAAGGTATTAGTCAGACAATCAGTCAGTAGAAAATTCCACTTGATAAAAATTTAACAGCAACTTTTGGAAGTGTTTTAAGTTGTCCTGAAAGCATTTTGGTCTTCATTATATACTGTACATAACTACAACAATTCTGCCAAGGTGCCATAAAAGAGGCAAATTTTCATGATCAATACTATACAGCACTACCGTACACACGCACACACACACACACACACACACACGGACACGGACACACAAACCTGTTCAAGTTGCTCTTCCCTTATGATAGCACGACAAGCTGTTGGTAAGTCAACAGAATTTCTTTTCAAACATTCCATTAATTCATTTCTATAAAAAATTATCAAAACTCCCAATGGAAAGTGCAGTGTATGTGCACGCACGCACGCATGCGCGCGTGTGTGTGTGTGTATGTGTGTGTATGTGTGTGTGTGTGTGTGTGTGTGTGTGTGTGTGTGTGTGTGTGTGTGTGTGTGTTGCATAGTGTGTAGCATCAACCATACATGGTCAAACTCTAGTAACAACAACACTCACTTGGTTTTCTCAATGTCACACAACGTGTGAGCATCATGACCACAAGCCTGGATGAATGCTGGATCATATTCATACTTTTGTAGAATAGTCTGTAACAATTAACACAAACAATTTAGTTTAAGATATTGTTCAGCCACCACAATTTAATGCAAACATCTTACACATTTGGTCAAACAAAATTGTAATTTTGTGACTCTTTCACCATAAAATAGGATAACAACTACAAGTGTAGTGAAAAATTAGAAACTTTAACCTAATGTAGTGAAACAAGGGAGGTCCCATACCTGTAGATATACAAGTGGACATTTAATCTCTACTTCAGTCATATCCAACACGATGGAATTAGTGATTAAATGTTCACTTGTATATCCAGTCTATATTCCACTAAAACATAGCAAAGTACCGTTAGAGTATTGTAATTGAACAGTCAGTCTAGAAACCTTATTATTTGCAGCACCTTTAATTATGTATAAACAATGAAAGTTTGGTGTGACTTAAGTTTGATGTGACTTAAGTTTGGTGTGACTTAAGTTTGGTGTGACTTAAGTTTAAGTTTGGTGAATCAGCATACAGTATGAAGCAGGTTGGCAGATAAAAAGTTTGGCAAGTTTACCACCCAGCCAATATTGAACAATGGCAAATAAAGTTTAGTCACGCTAAACTTTTGTAGTATATATGATAATACAACAAATAATGGGCACTTTTGAATAGTGGCTGCAACACTTTTCCCAGATATTTGTTAATAGTGGTCACAGTATCAAACGGTACGGTCGTACCGTTTAAGTAGGAATCCATGTGGATTTTTCGCGCGCCGCCCAAAATCGCGCCTTTAAAAATCATCCTAGAGATATCTTACAAGACGAAAATCACCTTTACGGAATAGTACTAGTCCATATAATATATAAAACAGCATTAAATACAACAAAACTCTTACAGGTGGCCGGATACAGAATTTTAAAAATCACCAAAACTTTGAATTTTAGACTGACTGCCTGACTGCCTGACTGATCACAGTCGCAAGCCTAGAGGCCAAACGAAGCAGTGCACAGCCACCATTTTACGCAACAATAGCAAACTCACCAGTGGGACGTGCCTTTTGGGGTTCCGACGAGTGTGTGCCCTCTGCGCCTTGTCTTTTCTTTTATCTTCAATCAGGCTGCTTGTCTTCTTCTTCATCCAACAAAACCATGTCGAGGCGTAAATTTTCTGTATCAACACTTTCTTTAAGCAGCGTAATAGACGCCGCAAGATTATTTAAGGCGCATAGACTACGCTACTGTACAGAGGAATAGATTATATTCCTTACTGATATAATGTATGACGGAGGGTACTGTACGGAGGTACTGGTACTAGCTAGATAGCTTCACGATAGGTCACAAGATCACGCCTATTCTTCATTGTACGCATTATCGATCTATCGATTGAAACCATGATGACACACCCCTTTTGCACTGTATTTCAATGACCACACACCTTCAATTTGGAAGGCTGATTCGACATACTCTATAATCGATCGATACCACGCCCCTTTTTGGGCAAGCGCACATCTTGCAGGCTGCCTTGAGATACTCTAACACAGCAGTCACCCTAATAGAACAGTCACATGTTTATAGCTAGCTGTATGCCTTAACAAAAAAATTAAACAAACTAGTATATTAAAAATTATAAATTTAAAAATAAAGTAGGAATCCAAGCGATAAAAAGTAGTGAAACAAGAGAAGAACGATGGTAGCTATTACAGCATAGTTCAGTGGGAAATTCCTACTTTGGCATTGAACACAAAATAATGGCTATACCATGCCAAAGTAGGGATTTCCCACCGAGCTATACTGTAATAGCTACCATTGTTCTTCTCTTGTTTCACTACTTTTATCGCTTGGATTCCTACTTTATTTTTAAATTTATAATTTTTAATATACTAGTATAACTACATTGACACAGTATGATATATCAGTACCGTTTGATAGTCAGTCACTTCTTTGCGACATTGTTCACTAAAATCAAACACATTCTTAACAGAAGCTAGACAGTGTATGATCTCTCCACTTCCTCTTGGAAACTCCTAATCAAAAAAAAAAAAAAAAAATATATATATATATATTTAAAAATAGATGTTTAGTGTTGGACAAGTGTCCAAATTGTCAAGAAGCCCAGGTGTTCTTTTAAGGGGTTCCAGTCTGACTACGGTACAAGAATATCAGTATCTCTAAATGACTTAGGCTAAACTGCAACTATGTATGTATAGTGGGAATATGAAGTATGGTAGTATGCATCACCTGACCAAATTACATGTAAGAACAACAATATACAGGTAAGTAACTACCCAACAAATATAGAGAGGGTCCTGGGGTGTATATATGCATGTACAGACTGTCCTCACCTCGCAATATTTCTTGATCATGTTTCTACAGGCTCTAAAAAGTGGCTGATTCATTTCAATGTTCTGTACAAACATCATAATACATGTTAGTACATGCAAACTAGCATAACTCATGTATACCTACAGTACATTACATCATACTATATTATTACATAATATAGGAAATTACGTCACAATATTTGTTGTATAAATATGTCTTTTCAAACCATAAAATCACTTGAGAAAAATGATCAGCAGTTGCAATTTGTCCGTTCTTCTTCGTTCGCGACACGTGGCGCAGTGAGCAGGGTCTTCCTCGTCCAGCTACTGAGGGATGTCTGGACCGATGAGGAAACTACTTGCACCGACAAAGAAGAGGCTATTCGACTACTTCAAGGATGTCGAGAAGTTTATGGGGTCGCCGATAAACGAAGAAATGATAGAAGATGAAGAAGCAACAGTAGAAGAGTATATTGAACGTATAAGTAACAATGTTTTAATTTTAGAGAAATGCAACTGAGAGTGGGCAACGCTGCTGAAAGAAGTGAAAGGTGAACGAAAGATCACTGAAGAAGAAGAGCATGCACAAGCCGCAGAAGGTCCAGAGGGATATGTAGAGGCTCTGATAGCAGCGGGTGAGGTTATAGCTTATTTAAAAGGGAGACTTAAATGCGTAAAGCAAAGGTATGAACAAAAGGAATTCCACGAGCAAAAGGAAAGGCTTCACCAACCTGCTTTCGATTCGTCCTTGGTAAATACCCACTCAAATCTCTCAAGTCGCAGTCAAAATTTGACCAGTGTTGTTAAGGTCAATTTACCCAAAATACAGCTGCCGAATTTTGAAGGAAATGTACAACAATGGACTGAGTTCTGGGATATGTTCAAAACGTGTGTAGATGAGCAAAATATTTCAAAGGCTTGTAAGTTTAATTATTTGAAGAGTGTGTTAAAGGGTGCTGCAGCAGCAGCCATTCCAGGCATTTCAATATGTGATGATAATTATGATGATGCAGTGGCTTTGTTGAAAGAACAATTTGGTCAGGAGGAAGTAATAATAGAGTCATTATATGCAAAATTGCAGAGCCTCCCAAAGTCGTGTAACAAATTTACAGAAGTTCGCCAAACTTATCAATCTATAGAAAAGGTTTTAAGACAATTAGAAGCCCAAGGAGAAGCTATTAACAACCAGAGAATATTAATAAAGTTGGTTCTTTCTAAATTTCCATCTGAGGTTATTGTTAAATTAGAAGAATCCAAACAACCCACCAAAGGGTGGAATACGGAAGACCTAAGGACAGCTATTTTACAATATATCAGAATTCAGGAGAACGTTTATCGTTACTCTGGTCAATTGCCACCTGTTTATAATGGAAAGGGTCAAGGTCAGTTTACAAGTCAAACACATAACACAGGTTGTTTTCCGGGTCAATTACCACCTGTTTATAATGGAAAGGGTCGCCAACCTCAAGTTAACTCTGTGGAGGTTTTTAGTAGTGTCAGTGGAAGAAGGGTTATGAGGCCATGCATCTTTTGTTCTGGCAGCTATTACAATGATCAATGTAATGAGTATGTAAGCTTAACAGATAGAAAGAAAAGATTGACTGAACAAGGGCGTTGTTTTGTTTGTTTAAAAACTGGTCATTATTTAAAAAATTGCCCTAGTCTAAAGAAACGTTGTTGTGATCACTGTGGGAAACAGGGTTACCATAACAGATGTTTGTGTCCTGTCAAATTTCCAGAGAAGATTTCTAATAATGATAATGCTGAGGCCTTTTGTAGCACTGACTCTAATGGCGTCACCTCTTTACCACCTGATAGTAGATTGTCTGAGGAGGTACAACTGAAAGATGATCATTTAACTTATGCCACGGAGAGTTTATTGGCGTCGGGTGAAAGAGTTCTCTTGCAAACTGCGGTTGTTCCCATTTTTAGTTCTGATGGTCAGACTTTAATCAATTCCCGTGTACTTCTAGACAGTGCCAGTCAAAGAATTTTTATGACAACCAAGTTGGCACAACAATTGAAATTACAGTTCTGTCAGAGAGAACACCTTTCAGTTTCCACATTTGGTGCTGAGAAGATGAGAGAGATTGATACTCATGTTGTGAATTTCAAGATGAAAGCTAAGGATGGATCATGATTGTCGTTGTCAGCCAATGTCCTTAGTCGGATCACCGGATTTATCCACAGAAGTCCGTTATTACAGAAAGATGTGGAGTTTTTGAAGTTAATACCCCAGTATCAGTTGGCTGATACAATCCCAAATGTAACAGAGACTACCTCCGTAGATATCTTAATTGGAGCTGATTTTTTCTGGGGTATAATTGGCAGTGATAAGGTAACTCTACCCTCGGGTATGTTCATGTTGTCTTCAAAACTTGGATATATTATTACAGGAAGGTACCATAGTACTGATTGTTCTGCCAGTACTGTACATATAATGTTTGTGACCTTTGATATCGATAAACATTTAGCAGAATCGTGTTGTGGTTTATCTGAGTTGTGTTGTTTGTCTGATTCTTCAGTTGTGAGTAAACCATCCTTAGAGAGTTTATGGTCTCTGGAGATTATTGGAATCAGGGATCCCTTAACTCCAGATAACGATGATGAGACTCTTCATAAGTTTTGTGAGAATATTAAGTTAGTGATGGAAGATACCAAGCTGTGTGGCCATGGAAACAACAACAATTCTGTTTGGATGCCAACTATATGTTGGTGTTAAAGCGGTTGAAGTCATTGGTCAATCGTCTTCAGCATGACCCAGAGCTCCTACAGAAATATAGCAACATAATCAACCGACAAGTACACAAAGGAATTATAGAGACAGCTGATAATTTCACCTCGAATGGTACAAGGAGCCATTACTTGCCCCACCACCCAGTCCTGACGCCATCAAAAGCTACCACAAAAGTTTGCATTGTTTATGATGCGTCAGCCAAGGTTCAGAGAAATTCAAACAGCTTAAATGAATGTTTACACCATGGTCCCACTATACTACCTGACTTGATTGGGTTACTAATAAGATTCAGATTACATTGGATTGTCGTTCTTGCAGATATAGAAAAGGAATTTTTGCAGATTGGTATACAAGAATTTGAGCGTGATGTTACACATTTTTTGTGGCTGAAACATTTAGATAGACCTGTTAATGATGACAATTTAATTGTGTATCATTTCTGTAGAGTACCATTTGGACTAACCTGTAGCCCATTTCTACTTGCTGCTACATTGAAGTATCATTTACAGAAAGAGGGGACACCACTTGCTATGAAGATAATGAACAATATTTATGTAGACAATTTGTTAATCGGGGTTAAGTCTAGTGAAGAAGCCTTTATTGTATATCAGCAAGCAAAGTCGATATTTAGGAGAACCTCCATGAATCTTAGAGAATGGAATTCTAATTCCAATGAATTCTTGAATGGACTGTCAGTTGAGGAACGGGTAAATGTTGTGAGTGATGAACTAAAGGTGTTTGGATTAAAGTGGAATAAGATAAGTGATGTACTACATATGTCAGGAGTGGGTAAGGCACCATCTAGTAATTTTGTGACAAAAAGTGATGTCTTACATATTGTTGCAAGGATCTTTGACCCACTTGGGCTTATCACCCCCGTTACATACTATGGTAGAGTATTCTTACAAACGTTATGGAAGTAAGACATATCATGGGATGATCCCTTACCTGATAATCTTGTTAAGGATTGGAATCGAGTTCTTAGTGTGCTTACCTCTATCCCTTGTTTAAGCATTCCCCGGTTTGTGGGTAATCAGAATGGAGGAGTTTGTCAGTTATTGGTATTTTGTGATGCGTCTATGGTTTGCTATGCTACAACGGTTTATTTGAGAATTGTAGATGGTAGTAATATTCAAACAAACCTTATATTCTCAAAGGTACGACTTGTTCCAACAGGAAAGTCTAAGAAGTTAAAGAAATTTACTATACCTCGTCTTGAGTTATTAGCTGTTTTGATTGGTACTAGAGCTGCAAATTTTGTTGCTGCTGAACTAAGAATGGCTATATCTGAGAGGATAATTTGGACTGACTCCCAGTGTGTGCTACATTGGTTAAAAATACCAAAACCATTGTCAGTGTTTGTTGAGAACCGACTGAAGGAAATCAAACTAAACAGAGAATTCAAATTTCGTTTTATTGCTTCAAATGATAATCCAGCTGATTTGGCAACCCGTGGATTATCAGTTGGTGAGATTGACAAATGTCCATTATGGTGGCATGGTCCTTCTTGGTTGGGAGACAATCAATTATCATGGCCGGCTTGGAACTTACCTGAAATTACATCAGAAAGCTTAGAGGAAGCAAGAAAATCCAAACCTAGTGTTGAAGTTATTGGTGTGGCTGGAGTTAATAGAACTGACAAAGTGTTTTTGTTTGGCTCAAACATACTGAATTGTTCTTCTGTAAGAAAATTGTTAAGAATATCGGTTTATGTGCTGAGATTTATTAAAATCAAAGTTTGGAAGAAATTACAAGAAGAGACTAGAAAGAAGTGTCAAAAATTCAGTTTATTGGTTACTCTTTTCAGAGTGTTATCTGATAATGGCCCAATCACAAGGCTTGATATTAGGATGACATAACTGTTGTATGTTTATTTTATTCAGCACTGCAGGTTTAAAGATGTTTTCATTGCTGCCAAGAACAAGAAATGTCACTGTTTACAAAAACAGCTTGGACTTCAGTTAGATGAATTTGAGATATTACGTTGTAGTGGCAGATATAATAATGCTGATATTGAGGAGGAAACAAAGCATCCCAAGTTGTTACCTCGTGATAATTATTTCACTTGGCTACTGGTATTAGAAGTTCATGGACGTTTGATTCATGCTGGGATTGCACACACTTTAAATCAGTTAAGACAAGAGTACTGGATCCTTCAAGGGAGGGCGGAGGTTAGGCGTATTCTGTATCAGTGTGTGGTATGCAAACGTCACAGTGGTCCATCAATTTGCTTGCCACCTATGCCTCCTTGGCCAAAGGAGAGGGTCTCGGTTTCAGAGCCATTTAAGTATGTTGGACTAGATTACCTTGGGCCTTTACATGTGAAAGAAGGGAACGTCACACAGAAAATGTGGATTTGTTTGTTCACATGTATGACTGTTCGGGCAATCCATTTGGAATTGGTTAAAGGATTACCTGCTCAACTCTTCCTTGACTGTTTAAGAAGATTTATAGCCAGAAGGAGTAAACCAACTTGTATTATCTCTGATAATGCCCCTCAATTTTGTCTAGTGAAGACTGCTCTGGACCAGCAATGGATGAAAGTTTATAGAGATGAAGCATTATTAAGTTTCTTTTCTTATGAGGGAATTCAGTGGAAATTTACTACCGCACTGTCACCATGGCAAGGTGGCTTCTATGAACGTTTTAGTTGGTGTCGTCAAGAAAGCTTTGAGAAAGGGGATGAATCGACAAGTGTTGTATTGGGATAAACTAATGACATTGCTTACTGAAGTTGAAGCCATCATAAACACACATCCTTTGACATACATATATGAAGAATTTAAATCTAATTTTGTTCTCACACCATCACATTTCTTGATAGGAAGTTTCAATAATACTATACCCTTTGCTATTGAAGACTAATATGATGATACTGAATATATTCCAACATTGGATTCTGCACAAAGTTTGTTACAGTATTGGAGAAGAAACCAGAAGCAATTACAATTGTTAAGGAGAGAATGGAGGAAAGGTTACTTGCTTACCTTAAGAGAAACACTTCCACTTGAACATAGAGGTCCAAAAAGTCAAGTACGTAGAACACCAGAAATTGGAGAGATTGTAATTCTAAGAGACGATGACCTTCCACGCAGGATGTGGAAGTTGGCTAAAGTAACTGAGTTGATTCGAGGCAGGGACTCTCAAATTCTAGCAGCAAAAGTCAAGTTACCCAACAAGAACATTTTAGAAAGATCGATTAATTATTTATATCCCCTTGAAATTAAATCAATCACCCCTAACAAGGAAGACAAGGAAGAATTATCTGACAGTAACGTAGAAGATTCATCAACGCCAATAAAGAGAGCTGCAGCTGTTGAAGCAAGAAACAGAATATCTAGACTATTACGTGATTATTATGAAATTACTGGAGTCTTCTTTTGCGTCTCCCCTGGGAGTGTCATGAACTGAATGATTTTATCATTATTATTATTACATCATATTATATTATTACATAATATAGGAAATTACGTCACAATATTTGTTGTATAAATATGTCTTTTCAAACCATAAAATCACTTGAGAGAAATGATCAGCGGCAGTACCACTCAAATGTAATGTCGTCTTACTAGAGTGCGAGTGATTAAAAAACTTACTAATTAAAGGGCGTGGCACCCATTACACTCATGAGTATTCATTCTGTTTCGTTTGGGATGAATACTAGCAAGCGAAATAGGTACCATGTCCTTTCCTTAGCGAGTTTTTTTCAATCACTCGCGCAAGATGATGTTACATTAGACTGGTACCATATGTATGTATGAATGTATGTATGTATGTATGTATGTATGTATGTATGTGTGTATGTGTGTAAGTGTGTATGTGTGTATGTGTGTATGTGTGTATGTGTGTATGTATGTATGTATGTATGTATGTATGTATGTATGTATGTATGTATGTATGTATGTATGTATGTATGTATGTATGTGTGTATGTATGTATGTATGTATGTATGTATGTATGCATGTATGTATATATGTATGTACGTATGCATGCATGTATGTATGTATGTATAAAAAGTGAACTATCCATTACGCTTTGTTGTCAGTTATGTTTACTTACATTGTAACTTATTATTTTTGTATTGGTGTTTGTCTTGTTCTTTTTCAATTGTTTGTTGTCGTTGTTGTTGTTGTTGTTTTTTTTTGTCTTTCTTTGCCATGCCCACAATGGTTCCATGCTTGGTTCTGTTTGTAGTCACATGTTGACCAAGGACCCACATGCATTTAATCTTTTACTTGTACATACTTTCATCAATAATGATGGTTCTTCCATGTCCAACCCATTACACAATCAAAAAAAGTACCTCTTCAATCCACACATACCGAAAGAAATGGTGACGTGCCCCAATTATATTAATTATTGTCTGAAAGTGAAGTACCCTATGTCAGCTATGTTCAACCTGTTACACAACAGTACGAATCAAGAACTGTTCGAAAAGCACCTCTGCAATCAAAATAGCCACTATGAAAAATGCGGACAATTTAAGTTTTGAAGGGAAGCCATCATGTGCTACCGCGAAATCAACATCTTTTGTTGTCAGCAAAGATGAATAGGACACAAAGGACGACACTAGTAAGTCCATGAAGAATGCATTGTATGCACTGCGGTATGCCAAAAGGCACTTCTCGGGCTGAAGTGACGTTGAACAGTGAAAAAAATCAAGCCTGTAGCCTTAGCTGTTATCGAGTTATGCTTGTCTGAAGGCATCAGTTATAGTCAGTCAGTCAGTTAGTCATTCAGTAGAAAATTCCGTTGAATAAATTTAAAAAAAATTCTGTAGTAACTTGTTGAAAGTGTTTCGAGTTGATCTGAAAGCTTGTTTGGGCTTAATTTTACCTAACCAATACTGCCTTGTTGTTGTCTGGGAAATTAAGGCTGATTTTTGGGTGATGTTAATTCATGGGCCACACCTACTCCTTTGTGGACCCTACTATACAGTAACTATCATACTGTATGATTAGGCAGCCTTTGAGCTAATTGGTTGGTAAATGTCCAATGGCCGACTGTTACAATCTGCATGGGTAATGTCTTGACAAGCTAAACCAGTTTGAATTTTGAGTACAGTACTATTGGTCATATCTATTATGTATTAGTGTTGCACCGATAATCGGATCGGTTATCGGAAAAACCATATATCGGCTGTATTTTTGTATATCGGTATCGGATCGGCACCATGAGAGAAAAAGCAGCAGATACAGATATATGTACTGTTTAAAAATACATGCTCATGTGCACCAAACTTTGTATAGGTAGCATTTTACTGCTTTGTAATGTTGTTTTTACTGCTTAAAAGTGCTGTCAGCTATTGTTGTAGCACTACCACCACTACAAACAAGCTAAATTAGTCCTTCATAAACAAATCTGTGGTAAAATTCATTGAAGGATAGACATGCAGTATTATATCGGATCGGCTAAGTTTATTGGTTTGGAAATATTATCCAATATCGGTTATCAACAAAATGTCATATTGGTGCAACACTAATATGTATGTATTAGTTAAAGCACTGCCACTCTCCTTTTACAGGGATTTGACTAAAAGTACCTCAAGGTCCAGTCTTGAGATTACTATTTTCACAATTTTTCCACTTGTGATCCAACTTATAGTTATGGTCATTTTCATAGTCCACTATTAATATAAAATGATTGCCTTAAAATCTTATAAAACAACAGTTTGATCTAAATAATTAGTTTGTAAGTTTGTTTACTATTTCCTAGTTCCAGGTCTCAGTCACTTATCTCAAATTGCTTCCAGATTCAATCTTGCCACAATTATGTTTCAACTATAGGTAAATATGCTCCCACACTCCCCTGAAATCCCTTCAATCATTCCCTTTAGCTACTGACATTTTGCTACACAACAATTGTGACAAAATAGAACACAAAATGTGACCGGATTTCATATAACAAGGCTTCCACACACACAAAATCAAACTTACGTTTTTACCAGAAATGGATTGCCGGTCTAACACACTATCATATTCCACACTACTTCCTTCAGGACTGGCAAGTCTGGTTTCTGTAGCAGCTTTCTTCTGACTCTGTCAAGCCACGAGTGGGAGATTGGCCCCATTATAAATGGCCATGGCTTTGTGATAATGGTATGTGGTGAGCTGGGACTTCACAGAGAGCTCGCCAATAGTGTTCTCAGTCAATTTGGAGAGATTTGAGGGCCATGGGGGGGGGGGGGGTGGCATGGAGGGCCCAAACTTGGCCTCTGGATTCCATTCGTCTTCTTACTTCATTTTATACCCCTATATTCTATTACTGCCACCTGTGATATTATAACCCGCTCGAAAAAAGCTGCCCAAAACAGGGCAAATTTGGGTATCAGAAATTAATACACCCACTTACTGATAGCTAGTAAATAGATGAATAATTGGTGCAAATTTTGCTTGCACAGCTGTAGGCACTGGGAAGTTATTACACAATGATTACTTAAAATCGCCATATCTCCTAACAAAGTTTTGTGCGTCGAAGCCTTGTTTTGTCAAATTCAGTCACAAATATGTAATTTAAACACAGAAGAAAATTTTGTTCATATGTACTACTATCCCTCCCCCTGATCTCAGGTTTGGGCTAGTTGTAAAAAATAGTTTTTAAACCAGGCGCGTGCCCACAGCTGGCCTGGTTTACTGAAATTGTTTTCGTAAAAGTGTGTGTGTGTGTACCTATCTACCTATCTATGTTTGTCTGTACGCACCCACGTGAGCAAAATCGTTAAATAATGGTGAAAGCAGCTTTTATGTAAGAAGTAAAAGCAAAATGAAGTCTGTATTAAAGTTCTGCACAGGTGAACTTTGCTCTGAGGTGGTTTCTTTTCGGCAGACTGAAATACGGGTGTGACGACTTTTCTTAGGCTTTGTAAACTACCTTCCCTTTGAGGTTTTCAGGCGTGTAACAACTGAAAAACAATGGTGCAGGCCTCGTACACTACCAGGAAGAGCCTACTGCTTCGAGTTGAAAGGGGGCGTATCCCTTTAGGTAGTTATAGAAAACGAAAATGAAGAGCAGCTATGAGGCTTTGTCAAGAGAATTTGTGGGAAAAAACACAATAGTCAAACTATAAAACAGTTTAGAAGATACTTCTGTGCATAATATGTTGGTAAAAGCGGTTTGTTTAACAAGTGCTTCCTTAGCAGTGCATAGCAATGTAATTAAACGAATTACAAAAATTTCATGGAAATACAAGAATTAACTATAATATTATTGTACAACCAAAAACTACCCTATTGTAAAATAGTAATACATAGTTGGTTAATTCATAGTAGCCAGATGAATTACCTAGCTACATGGCATCTGGTTTTTAGAGGTAGCACAACATCAACTTGTTTTAGCCACAGCTTTGAGTGCTATATTTTTTGCATGGCACGAGCAAGGCAGTGCATGCATGCTCTAACTGATTTAAAGAACTTCCTAGTTGGAGCTGGAGTGCATGTGCAAAACCATTTGAAACTCACCAAAGAGCCTTCAAACAATTGACTTCGCTCTGGATAATGATTGGACGTACATTGAAGACCCTCTGTAGTGCTTTTTACTCTGGTTCTGGGGTGCTTCTTCTTCATTTAATCGTCCTTGTCGCCTCAATTTTTGGATCGGGTGTCGTGTAACTAATTCTTTTCTGCCCACGCACAGTGCTATAACTACCTGCAATATAGCACTGTGGCCACGTAAACTGCTCTGTATGGCAAATATAGCACTATTTTTGCTTTGATCTTTCACCCTAAAGTTCTTTAAAACCAGGTATGCATCTGTCCAAGCAATACATAAATAGTCTACTTGTCAAGAAGTGACATTGACACTACTTCATAAGTGGCCCTACTAAACTGGTGTAACTACAATAGACGTAATGATATGCATATAGGCACACAAAAATACTATTACTTGAGTTATACAACAGACATGTCTATGACAAACAGGCGAATGCACCAGACTTTGCAGATTTTACATGTACAGAACTGGATACTTCCCCACAAGAGTGGTTTATAGTAAATATGTAGATTCCAGGTACCATGCCAGCATCTTTATAGATATGCATACATTGATGTACATACAAGTATGTATACATGTGCATGAATGCATGAGAGTCGTTTGTGTAAACTGTGTGTGTCATTTAGTATGTACACAACATGACCTTTCACACATGCATACGTTCATATTGTTACTAAATGATATCACACTAACTTGTGATTCCATCTTAGTCCAGCTACCAATAGCATCATGACACTCATCACTCAGATTTTCCATATTTTCCTGTAGACACTTGAACTCCTACAAGAGTGTGATAGCAGGCTGTAATACAAACTACAATACAGTAAGATCCCAATTATCCGAACCCTCAATTATTTGAACAGTATAAGTGACTGCTCTATTAGAGTATTTCACCATTAGGTGAACATTCTATAAGAGTAAGTGTATGTTTTATTAGAGTAGCTGAACAGAATTCTGTATGTAAATGAATGGGCTTCATTTATCCAAACAAATTCAGTTGTCTGAACACTTTTATGATTGAACATGCACACAGGTGTTCAGATAATGGAGGTTCTACTGTACAAACAAATGCACAAAGGAATGCTAAACTACAGCAATACAGAGAAAGGACGAATTACATACATACCTCTCCAGGTATAGCAGTATCTACTCCACAGAAGAAGCTGAGGTCTGCCATACATGACTTCTCAATGTAAGGGTTGAGATCAACAGATGATGATCTGATCAACATCACTCTCTGAACCTCATGTACACACTGGAGAGATATCTCATCCTATGCATAATTATACCATATTAATCATACATATCACGGAGTTGTGTGCTATGTGCTAGGGTCCACAGTATATGCCTTAAATTTAACTATAATGTATGGACTATATACTACATAAAAACACTGTGCATACACACACACACACCTTGGTGGCAGGATTCAAATAGCTGGTGTAGAGACAGTGCAGTACACGGGCAGGAGGATACTCCATTGAACTTTGCTTGTAGTTCAGACTACAAAATTCATTGGCTTCATATTGACAGGCATCTCGCAACGGCTGATCCATCCTGACACAGTAAGCAATGTACAATTACAGTACATACAATAGTAGATCAAGAAATTTCTGTGTTGAACTAAAAATAACCTGAAAATCTTGTATGGCAAAAAATTTCAGCATTGCACTGTACATATATTTAAAATAATGTTTTTTTATTGCTGTAGCATGGTCAAACAAGTACTTTATTGAAGACATGTAAAAGAAATGGATTTGTTGCACTATTTTCAGAAAAGAGAGGTACTGAATTACAAATTCAGAGGGAGATTGAGTGTAGATATACCGTCACATGTCATTGCTCAGGAATGGTCAAAGTGTAATGGTTGCAAAACAGTATTAGTAGTATAAGTTAAGTATACAAGTTATGCACATTCACCTATAGTCCCGAGCTAGGAAGTATTGTAGTGTTAACAGGTGATTTCTACAGATTGGATCAGTACCTTGATCATTAGCATGATCCATCAAGCAGCTAAACCTCCTGGGGGTGGGGCTAGGGTTGCACCAGTAACAAAGAGGGGTGTGACTCAACTTACTGCTGACTAACAAGGTCACCACATGTCTCCTTGTACAAAGTCTGACATCTCTGCCGAGTGATGTGATCCACAGCTTGTGTGAATGTAGGAAGAGCTGCAGCTACTAGCTGTTGGATCTGTAGTACGTGATACCAGTAAAAACACACTATACACACAATACACATAGCTGCTATTGTTTTCTGAGTGAAACCAGGCTACCTGTGCACTAAATAGGTTTAGGGCAGATGGATCTTGCTGGGGACATGACTAGTACATCTCATTGTAAGTCCCACCTGGATCTCATTGTGAAGCAAGGGGTATTTGACTCCCTAGTTAAGGCGAGGTTCCAGGCAGTGTGAGTAACTTTCTTGCTTAACGAACAGCTCCAACACTAACTAAAGCTGAGACCTAATTGACTACTTTATATGTTTTAGGTACATGTACATGTACACCAGGGCTGAAACAGATAGCACATTTCACTATTTGGATATCCTGAACAAAGTCTTTCCGGATATCCTACAGATAGTGATATCAAAAACACTGTATATTTTATTGTAATATGTTTGTTTTACTAGTACTTTAGAATACAGTAGAAACAAATTAAACATTACATTCATACAGCCTGTATGAAAATTAAGTGTAGTCATGTTAAAAGTGTACATATCAAAGGAAGGTTTAACATAAAAATACCTTAAATTATTAGAAGTTAACCTGATTGCTTTAAATCACTATCCGGATAGTGAATCAATATCCAGATAATATGGATATATATATATATATCTCTTTCAGTCCTAATTGTACACTATTGTACTGTACGTACAGCTTATGAACTCTTGACAGTCCACAAGTACAATACATTACTTAAGCATCAGTATGTACGTACATGAATAGAACATGGATCAGAGAGACGCATCTTTTTCTCCATAGTCATCAAACATGCAATAACACCTCCTGAAACACACACATACATAGCAATAATACAAAGTCAGTTGTAGGCTTTGTTTGCGTGTGCGTGTGTGGTGTGGGTTGTGTGTGTGTGTGTGTGTGTGTGTGTGTGGTGTGTGTTGTGTGTGTGGTGTGTGTTGTGTGTGTTGTGTGTGTGTGCGTGTGTGTGTGTGTGTGCGTGTGTGTGTGTGTGTGTGTGTGTGTGTGTGTGTGTGTGTGTGTGTGTGTGTGTGTGTGTGGTGTAGCATGTATTAGTGCTGAAACAAACAGCAATTTTTACTATTTGAATAGTTGTGAACAAAATGACCGAATATTCGATTATTCTTTAAGCTTATACTTCTATTGAATAAGTACTGAAACCTTTTGTTAGGGAGCAAGGTAAAGCCTAAAAGCCATCCTATCTTTTCTAAAATAGAATTTTTATACATCACTTCATTCACAATCTTAAGTTTCAAGGCTGGCTATTACATCTGAATACAGTGTACAAAGTGCTAACGGTTATTCGAATAGCGTATTAATGAATTGAATAGTGTTATGCTGACAAAATAGTCAAATAACCGAGTGATTGTTTCAGCACTAGTACAGTATGCACCACATGTCACATACACACAACAGCAAGCTACAGTAATTGATGGAGGCAACACAATACCTCCCTGTCTCGTATTTTTCTCCATGGTACAATGATCAGCCACATCAACATCACAAGCAGCAGCCAGTGTCATATCTAACTGATAGTTACCCATCAATAGTGTTACCATGGTAGCCATCT
This sequence comes from Dysidea avara, assembly GCF_963678975.1. Classification (NCBI taxonomy): domain Eukaryota; kingdom Metazoa; phylum Porifera; class Demospongiae; order Dictyoceratida; family Dysideidae; genus Dysidea; species Dysidea avara. Next base: position 24,927,004 of record NC_089279.1, on the reverse strand, counting down.
CAGCCTTGCAGTCATCAGTAAGTGCACCTTCTGAAAATATGTACAGGAATACTAAATTGTAAATCAGTACATTCAACCATGCACAGTTTTAAAATACACATGTGTGTGCGTGTGTGTGCGTGCGTGTGTGTGTGTGTGTGTCAGTATTTAATTCGGCTAGTTCTTATTTATGAGCTGTACACACAACAAATATTGCTCATCTGCACACACGCACACACGCACACACACACACACCTTGAGTTGCCAGGTTGTTAAGACACCGCAAGATGTTGACAGTTTTTGTAAAGCTCCCCTCAGTGTAAGCTTCTTTATCACAGTTGTATCTCTTAATAGCCATACTACAGGCTGTAGTGAACTTATAATCCATCCTGTAATCCTGTGACTCTTCTTTACCTCTTCTCATTAACTGTCTACGACACTGAATAACAATGAAGAATAAATACATGTAATAACAAGAGTTAAGGGGCCTACAGCAGAGAAATCCTCCTAGGCTATACCAATAGCTCATAGATGACACTATAGGCCAAAAGTCCACTATAAACACCACATAGTACACTATACGAGACAAGGACAACTGAATATCACTTCCACAACATACCTTGGATTTCATGGTGGGCTCATTCATGTGATCAAAGAGACAACGGTACAAGTTTCCTTTACCAGGAGGAATACTCTTACACATCACACTGACCTCTAGTTGACAGGCCTGTATGATACACAGTAGTACAGTGTGAAAAATAATAAAAACAACCTCCATGCATGGATTCTTGAAAACATTAACTCTCCCCAAAAATAGTCTTTCAAAAACTCATTGATATACACAGGTAAAAAAGTTGTAAAATATGCAAGTGCAATGAAGATGCATGCATGTGCTACCAAGAGTTTATAATACAATAGAATAGTTAGTATAACGAATTCTTAGCTTGGTACTACTGTATGTACACACATACAGTACATAGTACATATGCATGGATGGAAGCGTGTACACTACACTACACACACACACACACACACACACACACACACACACACACACACACACACACACACACACACACACACACACACACACACACACACACACACACACACACACACACACTCGCACACACACACTCGCACACACACACTCGCACGCACGTACGCACACACACACACACACCACTAACCTGTGCCAGAGCAGCATCCAGCTCAATACTTTCTGCTGCTACCACTTCCTTCTTGTAAATTTGTTTTAAGCAGTCTGCACTCAAATGGTCGATATTATCCTCCAAACAGGACACAACCAATCCTTGCTGGCCAGTCCCAGTGTCAAACACCTGATCAAATACCAGTGTAATACAGTTAAAATAAGAGTATGTATAATACATGCATATACACATCCACAGGAAGAAGTTAAACTTTTCTTCACATACATAGTGGTACGTACATATGCGTACATTGGCATACAGGTTATAAGTTAACTGACCAAGGCCATGAATATCTGTACTCTCTAATCTTTATGTTGACCTGCCTACCCTGAAAAAGAACTGGCCTGTTTAGCATAAGTCAGTTATTCTTCACACCTCCAGCTATATGGGAGTACTTTGTTTTTGTGTGCCACATGAAGCACGTTCGTCGAGCTGCTTGTTTAATCTGATCGCTTCATTGTGAAGCTACTTTTACTGTTTGCACAAAGTTTCTAAACTTAGTAACTATAGACTAGCATGTTCCGTGTAGCACGAATTGTCAGCTGTCAGTCCAGCCTCTCCATAGGCTCTTACAATTAATATATATACAGTAGCATGCGAGGAATTGGACAGAGAAAACATGAGACTACAGACACCATGACTTGCTGAGGTATTAAGTATAAAATTTAGAGTATAAACACTGCAAATTATTTAAAAACCAAGGTCCCCAAGAACATGGTTTATAACAACCCATTGTCTGTATGTATACTGTATTAACAGTATGCCATTTTATTATAATTTCTTACAAGTGTTTCATTTCTCTCAACTCTTCCACACTTCAGCTCCACGATATCTTGTCCGCAGGCCTTGTTGAAGCCATATATCAGCCTATGGTCGGAGAAGATTACTTTTTGCATACGGAACAATGTCAGTTGACAATCTCTATCAGTGATGTTCTTTTTGTTGTCCAATATACACGCCACCATCTCTCCATTATAAGGATTGGCTTTCTTACAACCTGGAATCCAACGAAACTACACAAGGAGTAAAAAATATCATAAGGCTTGTACAAATCAACATCCCATGTATTGTATGCATATACACTCAAGAGGCAGTCACTACCAATAGTATCTGCAACCAAGATCAAAATCAAATCAAGTGACCAAAGGTTAAATTTGCACTGAATCAAGTGATCAAGAAGTTCTAGAAGTGGCAATCAAGTTAGCTCGAAAATAAAATGAGAATTTACAAAAATATGTGTTAAATTGTCAAGCAATCATGCAAGGTCATTTTTCAGATGAAATCAAGCAATCAAGGCACATTTTTGTCAATCAAAAATCTTGATCCCAGTTGCAAATGGTTTTACAAGACTATTGGTAGTGACTACCCCATTGACTCTCATACAAGTGTAAGAACATGTGTCTACTATACACACAAACATACATACCGGTGACTCGCAGTGTGTCAGTAATGGTCCACCTACTGTCGTAAGGTAGACCTTGTACTTCCATAACACCTACAACACAAGCTGTAGAGTAGCTAGATAGTAGCTGACGTTACTAACCTGGTGACACATTGGGGACACCCTCTGAACACAAAGAAGTAATGTCAAGTCGGTCACAATAACTCTATCTCCTTACCTCAGCTTGGATTTGCATGCATGGTAGTAATAATAAGTTATCTGAAGATGTGGCGGGGCAAAGTGTCGCAGCATCGCTTTGACAGATTGGGTTGGCACTAATTAGAGTTTTCTCTTTGAACATTTTTTTCGCCTGATCAGAGATGACGCGTTCCTTCAACGGGGTAATATCATATCCGGGGTTCTCCAGTGTAGTATTGTCCGTCGCCGCGTGTATCGCTACAGACGCTACTAGTACTAAACACACTAATGAGTTCATCATCTTCACTAGCCCCGAGTAGCCCTGACTAGCCCAGCTAGCAGATCTAATGCTACGTTTACTACTAGAGATCTAACTCAGCTACCTATAGCTAGTCTAGTTCGAGAGCTAGTTGTAATCATAGATATTCCACGGAATAGCTATCTACTAGTCTGTGACAATTATTTTTAGAGGCGCTTAACAAGTTTTGCAATAAGCAGACCATAGATAATATATTATTATTATTATCAATTTACCACAGACCGGGAAGGACAAGTACAAAAGGTGTAAGCCTGTACAAGGTACTGTCCAGAATACAAAAATAACTACAAAATACAACATTACAAAACAAAGACAACATTACACAACAAAATACCAATACACGAAAGCAATACAACATTAACAATAAATCACTTAGAAAATGCCACAGAAGTGTTTATATGCAGCATGGCGAAAGGCAGTACGGGTTGCAATTCCCAAGATATCAATAGGCACTTGATTCCAGACAAAACATACCCGTACAAAGTAAGAATCTATGAGCAGACTACTTTAGCCACCACAAAGTTGTACAGTTAGTATTTTCCTGTACTCACGCACCCTAGTTCACCACAAAAACTATCACCACTGCCCTCAGTGTACAGTGGAACCTCGTACCCCACTTATCTGGATTCTCGGTTAACCGAACTACGGAAATGACTGCTCTGTTAGAGTAGTGACTGTTCTATTAGGGTAGTTATTGGTTTTTAAAATTCTGATATTTAAAAAATTCTTTATGCTATTTTAAGGTTATATAGCTATTTAACTATACACAGTTTCAGAGATATGGACTTTTCAGACTTATGGACTACCCCTGGTCTCAAGGGGTTCGGATAACTGAGGTTCCACTGTAGCTGGGCTGGCTGCTGTTTCCATGCATAAAACATAATTGACATTTAAGTAGGGACCAGCCTATTATGCTCCTTATTTTACCTATCATGCTATGCTACACTGCTCTAATTTTCTCATACTAGCTAGTTATGCTCTATATTATCATGTTTCATTGTGCTGATGTATGTTGTACAGTAACGTATGAAAAGTTGTCATTATAGCTACCTAATATTTTAGCTTTAAAACTCGGTAATGGCAGTTACAGTGGCCAGTTGTAGAATTTGCAATATTGGTTTATGCACTCAAATTAGAATAAGTCTGTGAAAGGTGCTTGCAGAATGAATGACTATTGTAATGAGCACTTTATACAATGAAATACATGCATATCTGGTCCACAGACAAAGTTTGCTGGAAAATTGAAAGTCTGTTATGCTAGCATCATGCTTGATGTTTTCTGGCACCTATTAACTATGCTCAAAATTATGCTGGAATAAATAGGCTGATCCCTACGCAGCAGTATTCATTGCAGTACTGCTGACTATAGTACAAAGTGGTTCAACAAGTTCTTCTATAGCTAGCTAGTGTACTTGAATGATGACAATGTGTTATGCCTCATGTCACTAACCATATTATATGCCAGTTCATTTTATTAGTATTGTTAGCTACTATATCTGATTTGTCAAAGATAGGGCCGGTTTCATCGAGGCCTGCACTATAAGGGTGCTTCCCAGATTATAAAAATAAAACATATGATAGTTAACCCACTAAAAGACCAAAACCATGCACAAACAACAGGACAAAATTAATAACAAAACAACAACATAAATTACAAATAAAGGTGATGGTAAAAACACTAAGACACAACAATGAGATAAAACAGAATAGGGGATATGGTTCCAAAGGAAAATGGTGTTTATGAAAAATAATCTGTAACAATTAATGTTGGAACTCAGCAGTCAAGCAGAGTGAGTGCATGGCTTCTAGTAGCTAGGTGGATCAAATTCAGTTGAGTATATAATGATAGTTAGTATACTGAGGTTTGGCAAAGCTGGTTCTGTAATGCAGAAGATTTTAACCACTTCCTATATAGCTAGGGTTGCAAAGACTGTATACCACAGTCAGTTTGTTGGTGCATTTGATTCAGAAGTAATTGATATTCTTAGAAGTAGCAATGTGGATTCCATGCAATACATGCGTATTCAGTAGAGGTCATACTAAGCTTCCAATTTAGCAGACTGAGTTGCACCCCACAGTGAATACATTAAATAAAAATTTAGTATATGCAGGCAGCCTCAGATTTTGCAATGATCTGACCATGACAGTGATAAAAACTCCCAATTGCAAGATGCTGGACTACAGGTTTCCAACTGTACCTAATGAGCAAGTAGGAAGATTTCCTAGAAGTCAACAGAGCCTCACATTTTGAGCTGCCAGCAAATAGCCCACAGATGAATACTCAACTGTAGCTGATCACAAAATTATATTAATCACTCTCTGAATGAACCTCGGGCTACATTGTCAGTAAAAAGTTTAACACAGTTAGCAGAATGTTGAACAACTTTCTTAATGTCATTCACGTAGCTGCAATAAAAAAAATTAATAGTAATGGACCTCAAAACTGCACTCTGAGGTACATCAAAGCTGACAGATAACCACTGATAATATATAAATCATTTATAACAACTCTTTGAAAATGGCCTGTTAGGAGAGAGCAAACCCACTTTAAAAGCTTACCAGAGATTCACAAGCCTCCAGTTTTAACAACAGCCTTTCATGAGGCAGAGCTTTGCAAAGTCTACGGAAATAAGTGGAACTATATGCATGATTTTCTAAACACTTCATGGAGAACATTCAGAAGAGACACAATAGATTTCTTATTCCAGGATCCAAACTGAGGTGACCAGATTTTTGACCATCTCACTACTTGTACACACTTTTCTCTGCAAGCTAGCTATGTACAGTACCAATCGATTGGTGCTTCCTTCCAGTTACATAATCGTAGCTATCATATTTAGCTTATATTAGTCAGCTAAAATATCACCACCATCACAGCTACAGACTAGTATTTCCAACCATGCAGATTTTGTATATAGCAACTGTCAATCATTACATATAATGCCATACATACAAACTAGACATATCATGTATGTGGTTGCATCAGTAGTTAACTACCAGTTCATTACAGAGCCATCATACTGGAAGAAACCACCATTGGAGTTATAGTCAAGTTTAGCGAACAACTTCAACATTCCCTTGACTGAATCCTCAATAGTAACCGGAGCATTAGGTCCTCCCATGTCAGTTTGTACCCATCCTGGATGAACTGAACAAGTAATAATCCCATCCTTTACTATGTCAACACTAAGAGACTTTGTGATAGCATTGAGAGCTGTCTTACTGCTGCGGTAAGGATATAGACCACCAGAGTTGTTGGATGAAATAGAAGCAAGTATGGTAGACATGTTGATAACAGCTGCTCTTTGCCAGCCAAGTGGTTTATCAGAAGCATGACTAGCAGCTCTCTTCAGTAGTGGTAGGAATGATTGTGTGAGCATTAGTGGACCAATTGTGTTGGTGATAAAAGCCTGAGCCATGTCATCAGCAGTTAAATCTTCTAATCTTTTCTTAACAGTAATCCCAGCATTGTTAAGAAGCACATTTAGTCCATTTTCCTTTACAAGTTCATCTACAGCTTTCACAACAGTAGAGAATGTAGCAGAATTGGCAACATTTAATTGCAAAATAGAAAGGCGAGGCTCTTTAGCTGCCAAATTCTCCAGCTCTTTGCTTCCATCAACCCCTAGGTTCCTGCTGGTAGCTATCACGTGATGAGGTTGCGGATTACTGGCTAGTAGAGACTTCACTAGTCCAAGTCCTATCCCTCTATTAGCTCCAGTAATCAGTATAGAAAGTGGTGTTTTTGCCTGTAAGAGTTATAGCTACATATATCAACATGTTAAAAGTACATGCACTCTATAGTACACTATGTGCATGGATAGTAGGAGTACACACCAATGATGGTAAGCTAGGGGTAGGAAGGATGGAATAGAACTTTCCCGAAGCCCATAATTAGACCATGTCTGCATTATCCCATGTATGATTGCATTAAAAACTAAATAACTACATCATTTTGTACAAGATACCTTCATTAGGCACATTACCAATAATAACCATGTGTAAGTTCATCAGAGTTGTAGTAGCGGTTAACCATTCAGATTGCTAGCTTTAATTTATTAGAGTGAAAATTCAAATATCAGTATTTTACTATTGAGAGTCGTGACACAAACCCATACACATTATAATATGATATAGGAAGTCTTAATTAATGTTAATGGTATAAAAATAATAGACCAAGAACTATCAGTTATTAACTATCAGTTAATTACAGATCCATCATAGTTTAAAAATCCACCATTGGAGCTCTGGTTGAGATTAGAAAACACTTTCAACGAGCCTTGTGCCGACTCCTCAATAGTGACTGAAGCATTAGGTCTTCCCATGTCAGTTTGTACCCATCCTGGATGAACTGAACAAGTAATAATCCCATCCTTCACTAGGTCAACACTAAGAGACTTTGTGATAGCAATGAGAGTTGCCTTACTGCTGCTGTAAGGATATAGACCACCCTTGTCATTAGATGAAATAAAGCCAAGTCGAGAAGATACATTTATAACAGCTGCTCTCTGCCAGCCAAGTGGTTTATCTGAAGCATGACTAGCAGCTCTCTTCAATCAGTAGTGGTAGGAATGATTGTGTGAGCATTAATGGACCGATTGTGTTGGTGGCAAATGTTTTTATCATGTGTTCAGCAGTTAATTCCTGCATTATTCACAAGCACGTTAACTTCTTTACTATTCCATCTACTACTCCTACAACAGTTGAGAATGTTGCAGAATTGGCAACGTCTAACTCCACCACGGTAAGACAACTTTCTTTAACTGCCAACTGCTCTAATTCTTTGCTTCCCTCTCCTCCTAGGCTCCTGCAAGTAGCTATCACATGATGAGGATACTAAACCAAGTCCCATGCAGTCCCCTATTAGCTCCACTAATCAGTATGGAGTACGGTGCTGTAGTCTGTAAGAGTAATTAGAAATATGGCACATTTCTATAGGCCAAACATAATTATCTGTGGTGTATTTAACTACCACATCTATTGAAAGAGATTACTCTGTGATATTTCCAAAGTGGGTTTAGCATTTTGTTACAGTAAGTGATAATGTACACTGGCTAGCTCTACATGCACAGTATACAGATACTATGACCAATGGTACATGATGTTGTACTTGTATACTGACATGTTAATCACATGATTCTCAAGTTCTACATTAGCAAGATTAACCAAACTGCTTCATTATTGTCAGGGAAAAGTGAGGCTGCTTTTTGGGTGATTTTTTTCAGGGGCTATGCCCAAACCTTTATGGTCCCTACCAGAGGCGTAACTACAATGTAGGCAGGTGAGGCAGTTGTCTCACCAAATATTGGTGACTACACTGAGAGCTACATTGGACCTTTTAGGTGCACTGAAAGTTTCCATTAACAAAGTCTACAATAGTTCAACTTATTATACATACAGTAAAGTGTCCATCTAGGGGCAGTTCCAGGGAGTTACTGAGGTTTCAGAAACTGGTCAAGCAAGATCAATATACTCCAATAGAGCACTCACCCTAATACAACAGTCAAGCAAATTTTTAATATAATAGTTGTGATAAACTCCCAAGGGAGCATACCCCAGACCTCCTGGATTGATATGTTCTGCATGCTATAATAACAGTACTTAAACTTTTCAAGTCAAAGTCTGAACTACATGCTTAAAATTATATGTGCATTCTTTGCAATTACCATAATAGCAGGATAAAAATTACCTCCAAATTCTATCTTGTAACTCTTAATTTTCAAATATTTCTGGGGGGGGGGACATGCCCCCAGACTTCCTAGTTGGAGTATACTACGCATGGTGACTCTACACACTAGAGTGCATGCATCATTTATAAGCATCACAAGGTCTGCCTCACCTATTTAAAATTTCTAGCTACACCCCTGCCTACTATACAGTACTATTGTACTGTATGATAAGTTATATTCTTGAAGACAGTATGATTTCTTAATCAGTTAAATTAGTGCCTCTGTTGTAGTTTGGAAGGAAGGCACTGTACTAAGAAGGCAGGTAAGGACTCTGGAATGCACTGGTATAGATAAAAAATCAATGTATTAGAATATTATTAGGATGTATAAAATTAGTTCAACACATAGTTCATCATTTTTTGAGATCACAAGATGAATGATGTACAGTACCTCTGGATGCACCTACCATTCATTTATAGAGTAGCTAGTCATTCCATCACATGGACATCGTTATATCACCCAGACCTAGCTACTAGCAGCAAATGAAACTGCACTACTTTGAAGTACTTACTTGCATTAGAATTGTAGGAGCACAGCTGCACTTGTTGAAGTCTTCTGGACCATCAATTAATGGAGCGGTGATGCATATACCGGACAGGAAAGAAATTACTTCGACATCTTAAAAGAAGCATTATCCTTTTAGCTAACTACAAGTCAATCCAATACTAAGTCAGCCCCTGTGGTTGGCAAGCAGTAATCAACCCTTCCTTCCCCTTTTGTTGCAGTCACCAAGACGTCAATTAGGTAACTCTTATACCTAGGCCACCAATGCACAAATTCCAGTGCATTGCTTTAGAAAACAGTTTGTTTATGGCATTTTAGTAATAACACATTTTTATACGAAGGATCTCACACAACATGTGTAGCTAACTACTACAAAAATTATTGCAGTGAAAATTGGCCATTGGATCAGTACTAGACTTGCATAGATAGCTAAATAACTAGATATAGCTACAAAACACTACCTTCAGTAAAGCCCCTTAACACACTGGAATTCTTACAATCAGATATACTTGTTGATGTCATATCATGCTACAACACGTGCAATTATTCAGCTAGACAACTGGGTGTCACCTCCTGTGACCACACCACCCTCACTGCATGCTAATAAATACGAACACAGCTATATGGTGCATGGGTAGTAGTGTCCGGAATATGCAGTTCATTGTTATGTGGTGTTCAGAATTTGATAAAATACTCTATGGGCTATCCAACAAAATGACTTATAGGTGGAGCATATTTGTTATCATGGTGAATTATTTTTCCATTATGTACCTAATGTCTTTGTGTCAGTTCCCCAGCAGCAGCAAATCTACTTCGTGGAGGTGGAGTTGTAGAATCTCCACCCTACTGATGCAAGGCCTTAATTTGGGCTGAAAGGCGGTAGATGACCCATATTAACTGTTAAGTAGCTATAAAAGTCAGTGGGCCATCTGCTGCCTTTCAGCCCAAATTGACTACTGCATATGAAGAAATAATTATGCAAACTCTTTCTATTGAAATGGCTCCAAAGTGAGCAAATATAAATATTTGCACACACACCACACCTTTTATGTACGTTTACACTTGCTTGTCGAGTTTTGTACATTACATTAGGCCATCGTTATTATATTGCTTGTTTCCCGTCACCTAATGGAACAAAAACTGATGCAAGCGGGAGGTGATTATTGATTATTACACTTGATTCTTTTGTTTCAGTCTCTGACTGCTCTAATAGAGTATCTCGAATCTTGAAGGCTGCCAGGACGGTTCACCCATGCACTCTGTTCAACAAGAGTGGACCCTTCTGCTTTGTTTATATGCACAGCTAATACATTTACCTTAAAACTTGGTCTCTCTGTGCCTCGTTTTATCATGAAATAGTCCATTCACGTGATCTATAATCAAGTAATTAAAATTTGGTGCGGCTACCTAAAGATTGATGCGGGTGGTGATGGGAAACAAGTATTATAATAATGATGGTCTTATTAGTATCAAGCCTACCAGTTGGGGCATTGGAGGTTTACACAGAAGTAAACTTAATGTATTAGCTAGCCACAACATGATCTGTTGTTAAACCCAGGAGATCCTTTAGGCCACCGATTGTAGATTCCTTGTTTCCTGTCACCTGCCCGCATGATCATTTTAGAGCCGCATGCAAATTTATTATTGCATTTGATAGTCACGTGATCTAATTATTTTTGTTTATAATTGCTAGTGTGAGTACATGGTGTATTATTGGAAAGGTAGTGAGTTTCTGATGTTTTTAGTGCCAAAATGCATGGATAACTACGTAGTTTGAATTCATTCTAACCTCAGACCGGATTAGCTATCTCTTCAAGTAGCCATTGGTGGACGAGATACTTAATGAACAGGAGTCCCACTCATCTGACAATCAATGTGTGTGGAACATTCGTACTGTTGCAGTTGATGGCTAAATTAGTGTTATGACCACAAGCATGATACACCCAGCCAGCAAGGTGAGCAAACTCTATAAAAGCCTGCAAAATTTGGTGGCTGCATGCTTAGAGAAAATGAGGGGTCTGCAACACTTCGAATCTAACTTTCTATGAGAATTGAATCTTACATCTCTGCTAAATCTGAGAGTAAAGGCAATTAGGAGGTCATGGGCTCCCTTGATATTAAATAATAGATTTTAACAAGTTGGTGTGCAGGCGCCATGCAGCTAGCTAACTCATCTGGAATAACTATAGACAGTATATACTACTATGAATTAACCAACTATGTATTACTACTTTACAATATGGTAGTTTGGGTTGTGCAATAATATAATTAGCTATTTCTCGTAATTCATGAAATATTCGTAATTCATTCAATTACGTTGCTATGCACTGCTAAGGAAGCGTTTGTTAAATAAACTGCTTTTACCAACATATTACGCACAAAACTATCTTCTAAACTGTTTTATAGTGTGACTAACGTGTTTTATCCCACAAATTCTCTCGACAAAGCCTCAAAGCTGCTCTTCATTTTCGTTCGCGTACGTAAGGGATACGCCCCCTTTCAACTCGAAGCGATAGGCTATTCCTGGCAGTATACGAGGCCTGCACCGTTGTTTTTCAGTTGCTAAATGCCTGAAAACCTCAAGGGGAAGGTAGTCTGAGGAAAGTCACCACACCCGTATTTCAGTCCGCCGAAAAGAAACCACCTCAGAGCAAAGTTCACCTGTGCAGAAGTTTAATACAGACTTCATTTCACTTTTACTTCTTACGTAAAAGCTGCTTTCACCGTTATTAAACGATTTTGCTCACGTGGGTGCGTACGGACAAACATAGGTAGATAGGTAGATAGATAGGTACACACACACACTTTTACGGAAACAATTACAGTAAACCAGGCGCACGCCCACAGCCGGCCTTCGGCCGGCTGTGGGCGTGCGCCTGGTTTAATAATACTGATAACCGCCCGCCCGCCCGCATGGTATTTTTTGTCTGACTAGGACGGGAAACAAACAATTTACAATTGCTGGCATAACTGCATACGAATATGCACACTCTTTATTGAAATGGTAATACACACCCTCAGGCGGGATCACATCACGCTGACGCGTTTCTAAGTCTAAGACATCGACTCGGCTGAATAGCGTAAGTGACCGATTATCGAACGAAGTTTATACTTCACTTCATAAATATCTCCAGGAAAGTAGAATCAACCTCGACTTTTCACCAGGAGGTAGTGCCTTTCTTGTACAATACCTCGCTTAAGTTTGAGTAATAGTATCCGATTAGTGTCCGTGTTATTAGTGGATTTCTGCATTCCGTAAAATATGAATTATCGAACACCAATACCTATTATCGAACGCCCATTAATTTGCGTTAATCAATTATCGAACGTTTTGCACCTTTTCTATTGTGGTGACTTCAGTGCACCCTACACACTCTTAATTATTTTATCTGAAGTGCCATGATACTGTAACTGAAGTATAGTTTTGATACAAGCATGCACTTGTGAGTTACAACAGCGAATCGTTTAGTGTAAAATACGTACTGTGAAAAATCAGCACATTACGACCAATAACACAGTCTTATTATCCTTGTTTACAACAACCCCTTCTGTACAGTCTTCATGGATACATCTTTTACTCAGGTAAATGACAAACAGTCAGCCCAATTCCGCCGCCAAAGTCACGCTCGAGTTGTACTTCTTTCATGGCGATTCCTGTGTTTTTTCTTCATTTCTTCTTCAGTGGTGATGAGTATCAAGACTGCTGTGATGTCCACACATAAACTCTAAAGGATGGAAAGCTCATTAAGAATAGGCTACACTATTGGAATTCTCCATATAAACACCTTACGAGTATGCGGAATAAAATTGTAAACTTCCGAATATGTTACGTGATTTTTATGTTCGATAATAGGTACCGTTCGATAATAGGTCACTTACGCTAAGTCCATGCAATCCATGCTATACATGCCATCAATACAACACATTATCAAACTAACCATTTTTGCTGCCTTCTTCTATTGTTGTCCGGTCGCATGCATCAGCGTTCAACATCAGTATGATTTCACCAGATCTAGATGCTGGTAGTTTCACGCACTTGCGAGAATATTTTCAATGGGCGCCTAGCTATCTGTAAGCATTTTATGGACAGATAATTATATAATCTACTAATAAATAGTCCAAATCTTCAATTATTTGTGTCAATGAACTGGGATGGCCCTCACTCAAAGCACGTCGTGACTATATATCTATTTGGACTCTGTATTCCATCTTCCATAAGAGAACAGCCATTGATTTCTCTAAATATTTTCAATTTAACACACTATCTACTAGATCTCATTCCTTAACTTTAAACCTTGTGTGTTCTACGATCAACGCATTTAGGCACTCATTCTTTGTGGCTGTGCCATTTCTATGGAACTTCTTACCTCCAACAATTTTGTCACAGCCAACTGCAGGCAGTTTTAAGCATAAGCTTAAATATTTTCTGTTTTGTACTGAAATAGCTATATCATTTCTTATTTGTAATTTGTTTTGATTGTGTATATGTATGTATGTTCTGTGCATGTATGTATGCTCTGTATGTGTATATGTATGTATGTTCTGTGTTGGGGACCACCTAGTACAGGCTAACTAGCCTTTTGTGGAACCCTTCTTTGGAAAAATTGATAATAAATAAAATAAATAAATAAATAAAGTTAGCCACTCCCGTTATTATAGCTATTCCATGGAACTACAACATTAATGACCTGTGTGTATAGAGATTATGCATCTATTTAAACCACAGCTGAGTGTAGCTAACTATATAGGAGGCTACAATGTATAGCGTATATTATTATCTATGAATGTAGCTACTCCCTCCACAGTAGATAGCTACATAGCTAGTTGGTTACAGAACTTGGACACCTGATCAGCTAGGTCTAGTGTTTAGTGCAATATAATTCAATTACTAAAAGCTTTACATAGAGCAAATTATCAAAATTAATTCCATCATGATATTGCTACTTATACTGATTCAGAAAATATAATACAGTATACAATGATTGTAATGTAAGTGCATTATACTTCTACCAGTTCATTACAGAACCATCATACTGAAAGAAACCACCATTGGAGTTATGGTCAAGTTTAGCAAACAACTTCAACATTCCCTGGACTGACTCCTCAATAGTGACCGGAGCATTAGATCCTCCCATGTCAGTTTGTACCCATCCAGGATGAACTGAACAAGTAATAATTCCATCCTTCACTAGGTCAACACTAAGAGATTTTGTGATAGCATTGAGAGCAGCTTTGCTGCTGCGGTAAGGATATAGACCACCCTTGTCATTAGATGAAATGGAACCAAGTATGGTAGACATGTTTATAACAACTGCTCTTTGCCAGCCAAGTGGTTTATCTGAAGCATGACTAGCAGCTCTCTTCAGTAGTGGTAGGAATGATTGTGTGAGCATTAGTGGACCGATTGTGTTGGTGGCAAATGTCTGTGCCATGTCATCAACGGTCACATCTTCCAGTCCTTTTCTTATGTGAATACCTGCATTATTCACAAGTGCATTTAGCCCATTCTCTTTTACTATTCCATCTACTGCTTCTGCTACTTTTGAGAACGTAGCAGGATTGCTAACATCTAGCTCCAAAACAGTAAGACGAGACTCTTTGGCTGCCAACTCTTCCAACTCTCTGCTTCCCTCTCCTCCCAAACTTCTGCAAGTAGCAATCAAGTGACAAGAGTTACTAGCCAAAAGATCTTTCACAACCTGCAATCCTAACCCTCTATTTGCTCCAGTGATCATCACAGCATATGGAATTTTAGTCTGCAAGTTTTCAGTAGCACTCAGTAAACAAACACACACTATACACTAACATACTGGAGTAGGAGTTTTGTGGGGTTTAACTAGCAGACTTCCCATCTGTAAACCAGTAATTTTTCAGCTGCACATGTGATTTAGTACAATGAATTAATAAAAAAATTCCATCATGAAGAAGCATTTATAGGCAAAAATTAAGTGCAGTCCCTGGGAAACTATAAGTTGTATGTGACACCTCTATGATGTAATCATGCATTTTGCAAGGGTATTCCACTGTTGTGACTTCCTGTATACCACAATAAAGCCTTGTACTAATTTGTGATATAATATGATCACTCCATCTACATCACTATAAGCTGCAGTTAATTGCTCACTGTTACAAGAATAGACACAGAACAGACACACGCACTGAGACAAATGATCATGAGTTGCTATTGATTGTCATAGCAATGTAAACTAGAAGAGCAGTGAGGTAAACAACTAATTTGATATGCTCACCTGGAATTTGCTGTTATTCAAGCTGCACATTCTTGTTGGAGAGAATTGCAATTGTGTGATAGTTAGAGGTGTGGCTATGCTTTTGATGATGGGGTTGGTCTCCCATTACCAGCTGTCCTGCATGTCCTACATTATATAATTAACCACCTAGAGTTAGAGTATGTGCGTGCTATTAGGCTTGTAGCGTTAGTTACATTGTTCCACAGAATATCTCATGATGTGTGGTGTATTGAAATAGCGCTATATGTATGCTACAATTATAACTTGCATGGTTGGCTTGTGGGTAAGAGGTTAAAATTCCCTCCACCACATATTAACCACAATTATTTACTTTAACCTGCATGGTCAAAAGGCATGATGCAACTATCTGTGTAAATTGTTCATCAGCATAATTGTTTCTGATTTAAGTCCCTAATGTTTACATAGCATTCAACCAGTGAACAATAGCACAGCACTACTCAGCATTTTCTGAAGTTGGAAATAATACACATTGTAACTATTTTTAATATACATTACAATACATGATGACATAATGTCACTATACTTATTTGCATCCTCACTGTTTTTGATATCAGCAATAATATAACATGTTTACAAGGAATACATTGTCTCCATCCATGTTGCCCTAGTTGAGATTTTTGTACCATGAAATGCTATACACATTTTATACATCTGATTGAAGTTTGCGATATGAGAAGAGTATTGTGACCAGAGCATGAAAACCAACAAAAAAACCAAATGCATGCCTCTAAAGACTTTTCTCATGCAATCATAATATGTATGCTACATGCAGAACTGGGCATGTAATTCAACGAGTGTTATATGGTAAAAACAGAGATTACAGTACTTGACTTGATATCTTTCATGCATGATGTCACAAAACAACCATTATACAGAAAGAAAGAAAGCAAAGTCCAACAAATAATGAGTGCTGATGAATGTCACTGAATGTGGCCAATAATAAAGCTGCTGACACTTAACCATACAGGTAACACAAGCATCAATTGTATGTGTGTTGAATGAATATTATAGCTATGTTCAATGTACACACAATCAAATGTACACCATAACTTATACATCAAATTCACTAAGTTCACCATATAATACATTTTGCAACATAAAATATATCCCTAGCCAGCTAGCCTAGTAATTACCAGTTAATCGTAGAACCATCATACAGGAAGAAGCCACCATTGGAATTCTCATCAAGTTTAGCAAACAACTTCAACATTCCCTGGACTGACTCCTCAATAGTGACCGGAGCATTAGGTCCTCCCATGTCAGTTTGTGCCCATCCTGGATGAACTGAACAAGTAATAATCCCATCCTTCACTAGGTCAACACTAAGAGATTTTGTGATAGCATTGAGAGCTGCCTTGCTACTGCGGTAAGGATATAGACCACCAGAGTTGTTGGATGAAATAGAGCCAAGTATACTAGTCATATTTATAACAACTGCTCTCTGCCAGCCAAGTGGTTTATCTGAAGCATGACTAGCAGCTCTCTTCAGTAGTGGTAGGAATGATTGTGTGAGCATTAGTGGACCAATTGTGTTGGTGGCAAATGTTTGTGTCATGTCATCAACAGTCACATCTTCTAATCCTCTTCTTATGTGAATACCTGCATTATTCACGAGTACATTTAGCCCATTCTCTTTCACTATTCCATCTACTTCCTTTGCTAGAGTTGGGAATGTAGCATAATTATCAACATTTAACTGCAGCACAGAAAGACGAGGCTCTTTAGCTGCCAACTCCTCTAGCTCTTTGCTTCCTTCTCCTCCTAGGCTTCTGCTGGTAGCTATCACGTGATGAGGTCGCGGGTTACTGGCCAGCATATGCTTCACTAGAGCTAATCCCAGTCCTCTATTGGCTCCAGTGATCAGTATAGAGTATGGTGTGGTGGTCTGTAAAAGACTCGAAAGTAACTAGCATAACAAGAAGCTATTATGTGGGATGTACAATGGTTCAAATACGTTGCACCTTGCGATGCTGTTAGCATTACTTTCCAAATAGAAGATTTTAGTAAAATACATGTTAATACTTTTGTCTTTTACGTAGATTGCAACCATTAATTGGAGAGAAAAAAAGTGTTTTACATACACTTTGTCTCTTAATATAACAAACTCATGTAATACTGTAATTCGTTTCTTTTGTTGTGAAATTAATTTTCTATGTAAAAATTTACAAATTTTTTGAAAACCGTTACATTACTAGCACTATAGCTCACATATAATTAAGATTCAAAAACTTTGTTTAAGCATGACTTCCTTCCTTTAAGGTGGCAGTCACCTGGAAGCAGTGGTTATGAAGCCTCTGAAAAGTGAAGCCGTACACCTGCACCATGTAAATAGTTATTACGTATTATTAAATGGCCACTCAATGTGCTATGGGCCAGAGCTTTGCAACAACAAGAAGACTGTTGTTGTTCTGTAAAACTTATTATAGAAGACACACCTAAAAGTAAGTAGAGTAGCAGAGATACTTTGTTTAAGAAAGTCCGTGTCATTTGCACAAAACTTTTGGCAATATATGTCACCTGTGGTTTAGGATGATATGCTAAAGAGCTTATAATATTTTCTGTATCACTATACTAGTGAGGGTGACCTCTATTGTTCTGTAATATAAATGAAATAGTAGTAGGCACAGGGTGGCATGTCAAGATAAAAAGATTTTATTGTATTGCCTGTCAATGTTACGGCAACTTTTGGCTTTTTGAAAGTTTGGAAATTTGCTAGCATTGTTTCTGCTTGGCACAGCATTAAATGGTGTTCATTGTGCCCTATATATGCTATTGGAGAGTAGATTCATAGTAGATTTTGCCTTTAATATGGCAATAGTTTCGCGTAAAGTAATGCCGAAAGAAATTCTGTGTACCCCTACAATTAACATCATAATTCCAACTCTTAACAAGAACCTCCATGAAAATTAGCATAGGAATAGTATAAGAATCGATGTATTGCCTGGTGTTGATTTCTTGGACATACATGGTTAGATAAGCTCACAGTGGAGTTATGAAAAAGCACACTACAAACCAGAAGTCAGGTGACCGCCACCTTAATACTTAACTTTCAACTATGACACTTAAGGAATCAGAGACACAACATATTTTCTAAAATAGATGAGACTCACCTAACTTTGGTAAAACAAACACTATCAATGTTTTTTATAATAATCAGGTGATAGTTTTGCTTATACTATTAACAGCTAGCTAAAGAGTAAATAACTAGTATTAGAGCCAACTATAGCTAGCATGAGTCTGCCCCATTACAGTATCTCAGCAGCACTGCATGGTGAGATGACAAAAAAGATGTTCTGTTTTTTAGCAACACATAATAGGGTTTCATTCATTACACAATAAACAGGTTTACTAGTCAATGTAGCTACTACTGTATAGAAATTATGGAGAGATATAATTGTTACATATATATATATATATATATATGTAAATGAACTGCCAAATCTTATTCCCAAATTCACAAGATTCTTAATTAGACAAGAGGGAAATGCATGACACCAGCAAGTGTGCTGACTATTTATGATAAATGCTACAGGAAAACTATATTCTTAGTTGAACTATATTACAAGTTAATGACGAGGATACAGTCAAGGGATTTTTTTCATCCATGTCAAGCGATCCTCATGTTGAACTAAGTACACATTAGATGCTGCAGGTGCAGCTGTAGTAGTAGTTAACATGGATTGTCCACCTTGTGGCTGTGTAATAGGCATGTGCAAGACATGCGTAGCTGTGTTATATGTAGTAGTTTGATGATGGAAAAATGGAATTTACTGCCGAAACAGGAAATCAAGTTGGAGTGGCCCCATCATTATTAAATTCCTTGTTTCCCGTCACCACCCGCATCAATTTTTAGGTAGCCGCACCAAATTTTAATTATTTGATTATAGATCACGTGAATGCATTATCTCATTATAGAAGGAGGCACAGAGTGACCAAGTGTTAAGGTAATCAATAATCACCTCCTACCCGCATCAGTTTTTGTTCCATTAGGACGGGAAACAAGCAATATAATAATGATGGCCTAACAAGAGATCTGCTCTCTCCAATCACCTACAACTTAGGCCAGGCAAACTTGATTAATTGTTTCTCATCCCCACCCGTATCCCTTTTTACCCCATCGCCTCTAATTTCATTGCTATCATGTGCACACTTATTTTGATGCTAAGAGGCTATCATTTTACAGCACAGTAAATGTCACTTGCTCCTCAGAAATGGTGGTAAAACGTAAGTACTAGTTTTTAAGTTTAAAAGGCTTTAGCTAACCTTTATAGTAACAGACAGCTTGATTTGGAGTATTTATACAGATGGGGGGAGTTGACTGTGATGAATCTCGTCCGCTGCGACAAGCGATTGGCATAGGGGAGAAGGATACAGCTTCACATCACGCGTACTGACAATACTACACTCACGTGATCTTACAACAATATATATTCTAACTAGTGCCTAGTAGGGCTGAAACGGATAGCAACTTTTACTATCCGGATATCCTGAACAAAACCTATCCGGATATCCTACGGATAGTGACATCATCACTTGCTATAGAAACATTTTATAGTTTATTGTAAGCATCCTTGTTTTACTAGTACTAGAAGCAAACAAACATTAACATGATAGCAAAAGGTTTGTGGTAATGTTACACTGTTACTTTGCACCGTCTGTAACAAGATTGGCAGCTGGAGAAAACATGAATACAAGATGTAGCAGTTGCTACAAGACCTTTACAGGTACAACTAGTCGTAAAGAACTCTTTATAAGGCAATAACTATTCTGTTACAACTTCTTCAGCAACATTCACAGCCTCGCTTCGTAATTTAGCGATGGGCGTGGTCGCGAGCAAGCTGATTAACTTACCAGGCTGCTGTTAACTTCACATAATCTAGCTTAACTAACTCTCCACGATGAAAATTGATTCAGCTAGTGATGAGAAGTTGGACAGATAAATGGCTTTAAGTTATTACTATCCGCTAGGCTTCAAAGTACTATCCGGATAGTAATTATTATCCGGATATCCGGATCATACGGATATCTGTTTCAGCTCTAGTGCCTAGCATACAATACCTATATAATGTTTCAGTTATACGTCTCTACATCCTCCGGGGGGGGCGCGAAGTGTCTCTATCCATTTTGACATCTTGTCTGTCGCTCTTCTGACTGACTGTCTCAGTGGTCGTGTGCTGCCCAGTCTTGTTTCTTCTGCTGGTCTCCTCTGTGGTTCTAGTACATGTTGGATAGAGTCAGTACTGTTGACCTCCAGGGAAAAAAAGGTTGGCAATAGGTCGATTTGTTGTGCCTGTACTGGTGCGAATTTCTGCAGCATGGATCAGACCATCTCCACCAACTAAGAGTTTGGTTATAACAGCAAGTCTCCAATTTAGACGAGGCCCCTCATCATGTACTGAAACAACATTTGATTTGTTGAGAGTTCTGACCTGATGATCTGTGATATTCATGTAGAGACGTTAAATACTCGTGTCTCCAACGAGTTTGGGAGCTCTTCAGGAGGTGGGCTGAGTTTTGGTCTGAATTTGTAGAGAATTAGATCCATAGTCGGGGTAGTTAAGATCATCTGCCTGGCACTCATGTGGTAGTCTTGTTATCATTCTCCCATACAAAAGGTGTGCAGGGGTGAGGGGCTGGGGGTCATCCACATCACTGGAGGTGTAGGTCGTATGTACACTTTTGTCTCCTCATTGTTGTCACGAACATATAGGGCTCCGGTGAAATCTACACCGGTCACAGTGAATGGTGGCAGATCTTGTACTCTGTTCTTCGGTAATGGGGCTGGATCTGGTCTTGGGTAAGGTTTACCACATTGCTTTTTGCACATGGTGCAGTGGCGTAACAAAGACTTGACATACTGTCTGGCTGTTGGGATCCAGTATGTCTGGCGGAGGGATGTAACTGTGTTGGTGACTCCTGCATGGGCATGGGTGGCGTGAACAATCAGTCTGGTAAAATAATGTCTTGGTGGTAGTAAACAGGGGAACTTGGTGTTTTCATCCAGTGGTGCGTTGTGGATTCGACCGCCACATCTTAGGAACCCTTCCTTATCAAGAAATAGTCTGAGCTGTCGTACAAGGATGAGCCTCTTAGAGTTTGGTGTGGACAGATTCTTGATTTCTCTCCAATAAACTTCTTGTTGGCGTGAGTGAATCCACTGCATTCTTGCTTTGTCTAGCTCAATAGCAGTGAGTGGTCCCTTTGACACTTGCACTTTGTTGCATAAGGTTTGGATGAATCTGTTGACGTAAGCTGTGACTGCCAGGAGTTTCTTGAGCGTGCTGTATTTTGTTAAAGGAATGATGAGGTGTAAGCCTGTGTCTGGTGGCATTCCTTGGTCTGGTACAAATTCGTTGGCGATGGCTGCTACTGCATGGAGATGTGAGATTGGCTATTGGTGCCACTTTGGCCACTGTTGTTGATGGGATAACCATGATGGTCCATGGATCCACATTGTGGATGACTGGAACTGCTTGAAGGTAAGTCCTCGGATTAACAAATCTGCTGCTTCAGGGGCAGTATTTCCAAAAAACTGATGGAAGCAGCAGACGATTGACCTCAGAGACTCTGTGGGTAACAAACTCTGGTAGCTTCTTGGAGCTGTGGATCCAGTACAGGGCAATCTGGCTGTCTACCCACACATGGACAGGGCTGCTAGTCAGTTCCAAAGAGTCGATCACAAATTTCACAAGGCGGGTTGCAGTTAGAGCTGCTGTCAATTCTAATCGTGGCAAAGTTGGACTCTTCAGTAGTGCCACCCGGGACTTGGCTATGACAAAGGTAGTATCCGTGTGAGAACAAAGGTAAACAACAGCGCCATATGCCTTGATGCTGGCATTTGAGAAGGCATGTATCTGTAAGTGTGCTGGATTAAAGTTGTTGAGGTACTGTCTCTTGATCGAGACCTGGTGAAGTTGAGTAAGATCTTCTGCTATCTCTTGCCACTCTCTGGCTAGCTCTGTTCCGAGTGGCTCGTCCCACTCAATGTGTTGTGTCCACACCTTCTGGATTAGAATCTTGGCTTGAATGGTGACTGGTGTTGTTATGCCCATGGGGTCAAATAACTTTGAGGATTCCTGCAATAACTTTCTCTTGGTGATGAGGGGATTGTTTGTTATTGATGGCTTCTTGGGAGCAAGTGATAGTTCGTCAGAGATTGGGTTCCACAGTAATCCTAACGCATTGCTAGGGACATCAGTGTTTGCTGTCATCTCTTGCTGGGTGATGGTTCTGAGCTGTGGACTGTTGGTCACCCAGGCTCTCAGGTTGAAACGTGCCTCTGACAGAAGTGTTCTAGCATTGTGGTAGTACTGTATGGTGTCAGTTTCTGATGAACAACCTGAAAGAATATTATCAACATACAGATTGTGTAATATGTCACATGACAGACGGCTGTTATGTTGGTGCAGATGGTGGTGTAAGGTGGCATACAAAATAAAAGGGGAACTCACTGCTCCAAAAAGGACTGTCTTAAATCTGTAAACATCGAGCTTGCTCATTGGGTCAGAAGGATCATTGAGCCAATAAAAGCGAGTGAAGTTTCTGTCATCCTCATGAAGGGTTATTTGCAGGAATGCCTTTTCAATGTCAGCAGATATAGCATACTTGTGAGTACGAAAACGGAGTAGGATGGAGTACATATCATTGAGGAAATGTGGTCCTGTTAGTAAGCAGCTATTCAGTGATGGATGGTTAGCAGATTGACGACAGCTGCAGTCATAGACAATCCGGATCGGTGTGGTCATGGAATTCTTCTTAACACAATGGTGAGGAATGTAGTGTGTCTTGCCAGTACTGTCCAAAGTGTTTTGCACCTTCTCTATGAATCCTCGTGTGACTTGTTCGCGGATAATGTCATCGTAGGTTTGTAGCAACTGTGGAGTTTGAGAGAGGCGATTAATTAAAGAATGAGCTCTCTTCTTGCAGATTTCATGGTTTGTTGGTAGTGGTAAGTGAGTGGCCTTCCACGGTAGCTTGGCACAGTATGACCCATCTGATTGGCGGCTTATGCTTGTCTGTGCATATTCTGTCAGGTAACCATTGTCATTGGTGTTATTCACTGGGGTGGTTCCTGTTGATTCAAGTTGCCAGAACTGTGTGAGATCACATTCATCACTATGGCAGTATGTAGAAATGTGAAGGGTGTTAGTAATGGTAGTGGCGGTCTTGTCAATTGGCAGGGGACTGGAAAGTAGGTAACCCAGTTTGGAACTCACGGCTGTTGGCCCATGTCCACGTACAATATGATCTTCCACTATGTCCCAATAGTGATCAGTGCCGATCAGTAGTGAGATCTTGAAGCTATCATTGCTTATGACAGGATGGGCTAATGGTAGGCTACTCAGGTATGGTAGCTTGGTGACTTCTGTCTGTGCAGTGTTCCGCAGAGGAGCAGCAATGGTTGGCACAATGAGCACTGAAAGTGGTAGAAGGTTTCCATCTCTGGTCTTGATATGAATGTTAGCAGCTTTCATCTTCTTAGTGAGGGGGTGTGTGGAGCCGAACTAGGACAAGCATGTTTTCCTGGTGGTGTGATTGGAGTGACAGAGTATCTGCTAGCTCCTGAGTGAGGAAGGATCGTAGGGAGACCTCATCAAATAAAATATTGGTTTCAGCTTCTGACTCCATGGACGTGATTGTGGCAACTGCTGTTTTCAATAAACATGTTGAATTCTTGGCTGTTTTGGTCTTATTGGAGGTGAGAGTTGTGAGAGAAGCTGTGTCAGACATTGCTTGGGGATTGGTATTTCCTTGTGTAGCATTTCCTTGTGCAGTAGAGTCGATGGGGACAGTGGAACCATCTGTCTGTATTGCACTGTTGCACAAACTGGTATGATGACGGCGATTGCAGTGGTGGAAGCAATATCGTGATTTACACTGGGAAAGCTAGTGGTGGCCCAAGCAGTTGAAACATAACTTATCTCGCTTGATGATGTCCATTCGTTTCTGCTGATCTATGATGGATTTGCAATTGTTGGGTGCACGTGGGTCGCCACAATAGACACAGGAGGGTCATCTCTGTTGCTCTGAAAGCTTCTGAGTTGATTTCCGGCTTGCACCAGTCAGGAAGGCTGCAGTGGGTATGTGAGAATTGCTGGGATTGTTAGTGTGATCTATGCCTGTCTCAAGGATGTGTAATTCATTAAGGATTCACCCTACAGCTCACTCAGGGTCCACTGGTTTGTGCCATGGGATCTTGCTAGGTTTCTGCGGACGTCTGCAGGTAGCTTTCTTAGGATGACGGGGACAAGCATTGACTCATACTGTTCATGGCTGGTACCAAGTGATTGCAGGCTTCGGACGTGTCCTTCAACAGAGTCATGGAATAATTGTAGTGAGGACAGTGTGTTGTTAGGATTGTTTAGCTCCACTAGCGCTTGCATATGAGCTTCGATGAGCTTATCTGGCTTTCCATATCTCTTCTTGAGGAGTTGTATAGCATGGTCATAGTTGGGGTTGGTTGGTGGAAGTTCAGTGATAACTTTTAAAGCACTTCCTTGGAGCTTTGCCCGCAAGTAATTGAGCTTTTGTTACCCTGTGATGGATGTGTTGTGATCTACTGCAGCCTCGAAACAGTCCCAGAACGATTGCCACTGCAAGGTATTACTGGAGAACAATGGTATGCTTAATTTAGGAAGGTGAGTAATATTCTGAAAACCTGAGTTGGGAATGGCCGTTGAATTTGCATGAGGTGGTTGTTCACCTGCAGTGGCTGTGTTGGATTGTGTTGTATCAGTTGCACTGGCTGATGACTGAATATCTTTGTCAGTTTCTGTGTGGGATTCAGCTACACTGTGGACTGGTTGCTTTGATAGTGTCTCAATAATGTGTGCGAATCTAGTGATAGAGGTGGAGAGAAGCTCTTTTACCTATTCTGTTTCACAAATTTCTTCCACAAGTTGTTCTTCGTCTGTAATTAGCTTTGAGATCTGAGAGTTGAGTTCCGATATGATTGTGTCCTTGCGTTGCAATTGATCAAGTAAATCAGTTATGGTGATTAGGTCTAGTTCCTTATCGTTGTTACAGTGACATTCGACAATGTTGTTTGCCTTTGCAACGAGTTTTTTCATGTGAAGTCGATAGCCCTTGCGGGAGTTGCACAGGTGCTTGAAATCTTCCATCTCCTCCTACGAAACAGAACAAACAAACAAGTGGACTAACAGGGATTTCGCTTGCCTTTGAAGGTACCGTTCGAATGCCACGGTACCACGACGTCTGGGTGAGTGGTTAGAAATATGGCAGCAAATAAAAATCCCTGGTCACTGCACCAGCATATACGGATGGGGGGAGTTGACTGTGATGAATCTTGTTCGCTGCGACAAGCGATTGGCGTAGGGGAAAAGGATACAACTTCACATCATGCGTACTGACAATATACGTGATCTTACAACAATATATATTCTAACTAGTGCCTAGCATACAATAGAGGTTTTGCAGGGGGCGTTCCCGAATCACGTGAATGTGACGCTCCAACATTTTGAGTGGAAAAGTGAGTGGATGCGTACTTGAACTAAAATGGTGAAAAGTTGTTGTGTTGTGGACTGCCACAATGTGTATAAGAAGAATAGTGGCATTAGTTTTCATCAATTTCCTCGTAATCTGGATAGACGTCAAAAATGGATAGCAGCAGTAAGGCGCGAGAACTGGATGCCCAACAAGAGTACGTGGATTTGTAGTCGGCACTTCGTTACTGGAAAGAAAAGTAACAATCCCCTTGCTCCAAACTACGTACCTTCTATTTTTCCATACACTGCAAGTCCAATTAAGAGAAAACTTGAGGGAGACGTGATAAGGTTTGAACAACGTCAAGCTACCAAGCTGAGGAGGCTACAAGCTAACAAAGGAAGGAAGTTACGAGCATCTAAGAGAAGAAGGTTGCAAGATGTTGAAGGCTTTGATGAGACTTTGGATGAAACTGAAAACAATGAAGGGAGCAATTTTTCTCATGATCAGGTTGATGTATGCGAAGAGATTGACAGCACAACTGGCATCAATGAGCCAGCAGTTGGTGCAGACGGTGAAGAATGCCCCCAGTGCACTGAGCTAAAGATGCAATGTGACAAATACCAGCAGGAATGTGTTGAACTGCAGAAGCTTTGTGATAGATATCAGCGGGAAAATGCGAAACTACGTAAGAAGGCTGTTGATGATGATTTTTTGGCAGGTGATGATACTAAAACAAAGTATAACACAGGGCTACCTTCGTATGAGCTTCTTAAGGTTGTTTTCGGCTTAGTTATCATTGGTTTACCAGTATCTTTTCATAATGGGCCATGCAGTGTTTTCCAGCAGTTCATCATGGTCTTGATGAAATTGCATTTGAACCTTGGTTATCAGGATTTGGGATACCGGTTTGGTGTACATTATTCAACTGTGTCAAGGTACTTTAACAAGTGGATAGATGTATTGTATGATAGACTATCGGTGTTTGTGAGGTGGCCTGAAAGAGACCAGCTGATCAAAACCATGCCAATGGAATTTCGAAAACATTTTAAGAAATGCGCTGTAATAATAGACTGTTTTGAAATCTACATTGAACGTCCTACTTCATTAACAGCAAGAGCACAAACCTGGTCTAACTATAAAAAACACAACACTGTGAAGTTTTTGATTGGGATCACTCCACAGGGATTAGTGTCATTTATTTCAAAAGGATGGGGTGGAAGAGTATCGGATGTTCATTTAACTGAGCACAGCGGTCTTATGAAAAATCTTCTACCTGGTGATGTAATCTTGGCTGACCGTGGCTTTACAATACAGGATAGTGCCGGTATGTATTGTGCTGAAGTAAAGATACCTGCTTTCACGAGAGGCAAGAAACAACTAAGTAAAATGGAAATCGACACAACCCGACAGTTGGCACATGTAAGGATACATGTAGAACGTGTGATAGGTTTGGTACGACAAAAGTATACAATCCTACAGTCAACTTTGCCAATAAATATGATTATGTGTGATAAGGAAGAAAACATTTCCA
Source organism: Dysidea avara (assembly GCF_963678975.1). NCBI lineage: Eukaryota > Metazoa > Porifera > Demospongiae > Dictyoceratida > Dysideidae > Dysidea > Dysidea avara. The sequence goes on along the minus strand of NC_089279.1, from coordinate 24,899,437 downwards.
CCATAGATAAAATTGTAGCCATATGTTGTGCATTATGTAATCATTGTGAATCTGTTGTGTCATTTAATTAGACTAAACAGTGTTATTAATCATGTACAATTATATATAATTGTTAAAATCATAGAATTATCAATTAGTTTGGCGACAGTCTGGACAAAACCAGTCTCCATCAGGAACTTCTTCCATTGTCATGTTTACACAAGATAAGTGGAACCATTGTATTGTACAGCAGTCATTATCGCATCCAATCAAGTAGTCAAAGTTTTCATCTTGCCTACAGTAGCACCATAGTTCCAACCCAGGATCCGGAGTGCCTGTGTCCCCAGATGGTTCATGGTCATCACTATGATACGAGTCAACATCATTTGAAGTTGCATTGACCAAATCTGTAGAATTAACAGAAGTCGCAGAGACATCACCATCACTAGAATTATCCAAGGGTGGGTCCACATCACTAGTACTCTCATCATTTGTGCCGAGCTCAGGTTTTGTAAACCACTTAGCTATTAGTACAGGCAAAATACATTTTGTAGTGAATTCTCCCAAACTGTCCAGCTTAGCCTTAATAAATTCTTTGTCATATAAGACACGTTGACACAACAATTGATTCTTGCTCCACACAACAAAGCCGCAATACTCTGTTTGACACACCTCCATTTGCATTTGTACTTGGTGGTAGTACACATGATCCTTTGTCAAAAGGAGATCGCCTTTGTCATTAAATTGCAAATAGAAAGATTTATCTTTACTTGCTTCCTCGAAGGCTTTGTCTCTGCAAGAATAAGGGCATTTAATTTCTAGTGTACCCTTTCCACAGCAGCAGCATTGCACTAAACCATCTGGGCTGGCTCCAATGAATGGACGTGACGTCCAAAACTAGGCCAGATCTGGCTACAGAGAAAGATCTGTGTCGAGTACTCATCACTTCAGTGTATGCTTTACGAGCATCATCCTCATGTTTACAACCATACAGGCATGCTTTAGACTGATAACGAACCATTTCTGGATAACAGATTGAGGTAAGGAGTGATTTAGATGGATTAGAGATGCTTGTATGCAGCACGTTTCGCAACTTAGAAGCAGTAATGCGACCAACCCTCTGTTGAAACCATAATTTTGAATTAGATTGCTCCCTGGTCTTTTCTTCGACCATTTTCACTTGCTCAGCTGTTATGGTTGTATGCTGGTACACCTGTTCACACACCTTCAACAGATTGGTGAAACACGTAAAATTTTTATCTTGATACAGCAGTGACAGTGGCTTTGGGAGAACACCCCTTTCATATAAAGGTACAAAGGAATCACTATATTCATCAACAAAAGAAAGTAACACAGGATTCATTTTTAGACGGGACAAATTCTCGTAGTGAGCATCAATATCTTCATCTGTAAGCTTTGAAACTTTGTAACTAGGCTTACTGCTTACAGACTCCTCATCACCATCAACAGACAGTTTCCTTTTTTGCTTAGGGGTGGTGAAATCTATGTTACATATTGGAGCATAATCAACACTGCGAAATGACGGTGGCAGCCAGGAGCACGGTAGTGAGGTTGAGGAGTGTTGCTCTTTAACCTTCGTGTTCTCATATGCTGCAAACAACACTGCAGCCACATGTGAGCATACTTCCCCTAGCCCTGCCATGCATGTGCAGTGGGCACACAAAATTGTCCCATCAGACTTGATTGCTATCCATAGTTTCAATGGTGTAGCTGACAAACTTTGGGAATGTTTGACACTAGCAGTGAAGATGAAGCAATTGGATTTCCCATCAGATTTTATGACTGATATGCTATTAATCCACCCATTGGCTAAATAATTGTATCCCTCCAGGCTTTTATAAGCTTTAAGCTGCTCATGGGTGTACTCACTTGTGGTTTCGATCAGATAGTTGTACATATCAGGATAGGATACGTCAGGCCATTGATGCCATTCTAGAGACTGAGGTGATCCCAAGCGAGTCTTGCTTTCTAGTATAACCAAAACGGATCCTTAGAACAACCAATTAACTGCAACTTTTCCTTGTATTGCTTCTTAGCAGCTTCATCTTGTAACTCGCCGTAATAGTTCGAGTAGACAAATCCACTCAAAATGTCGAAACGTCGCATTCACGTGATTCGGGAACGCCCCCTGCAAAACCTCTATAATGTTTCAGTTATACGTCTCTACAGTATTTTCTAATAATGAATAATGAAAAATGACCTTCCGCCCGCATGGAAATCCGAATTTTTGTGGAAGAGAAACAAGTAATCAAGTTTGTCTGGCCTTAGCTTGTTTGTGCCTGCGTTTGACCATAGATTATCTACCCACCCAATCTATGGTTTGACGCTGTTTTACTTTTTTGTCTACCGTACACTTCTTTCATGAGTCCCCACACAGGTAAAGCGATCCACGTTAATATAGACTACTATACAAGGTAATACACAACTACATCACGAAATGAAACATACCATTATTTCTTCAGTGCTGTCCACCAAGTGCAGGCGTGTTCACAATATTTTCAAAGGGCGCTTAAGTCTTAAGAAGCGCCCTTTGAAAATACTATTGAAACCATTTTACCATAGATTATATAGTAGGGAATATATAACCTATGATTATACCAATACCATTGTACCATGATCGAAGTGTTTACTTTTCAGCTGTGTTATGACCTATCCAACATTACAACTTAGCTAGCTAGCTACCACTGATACCCAGCTCACCCAAGCTCACCATGCTGGTGAGGTCTGCCGTACGTTTTATTAGAGTGTCATAGATGCAGGTTTGCTTTGATAAGCTGAACAATATGAGCTAATTATATCAATGATCATGACAGCATGCCTTTTACTTTGTGTAAGCTGCTGTAGCTGTGAAATCACCGAAAGACATGCAGTATTTCTATTATGTCTTGACATAAACAGGGGCGTGTCCAGAGTTTGGGTGCACTTTGCTGAAAAGTTGAAGAGAAAAAGGTCACAGCAATAATGGCTACCCTTTATCAAATGTATTTACTATAGAGTATATAAAGACCTGTGCCAAAAACAGCCCGCTGTAAAAAAAGGCGAGGCCAAGAATGCACAAGTACATGTTCATGGAGTAACTACAACCAAAAGACATGATATCAAAATCTGGCCAAGAAAGCATTCACAGTATAGGCACTTTTGTGCATTCGCTTTCTATATGCTTCACATTATCACATCCAGCTAGCTGTACATGTGTGCTTGCAATATAAACAATACTACTGAGATGATAAAAGATATTACACTGCATTGTTACCAAAATTAATTTAACTAAAAATTTACAATTGGTTTCTACTTGGCCATCTTTTTGCACTGCATATTAAAATAAAAAGATGGCCAAGTAGAAACCAATTATGTTAATCCACCAATCCACCAATTAATCCACCCACCCAATATTGTTATGTCAAAAATGTAGCATAGGTGAGAACCACAAAACAAGGCAAGTAATATATTACAAAATTGGTCATCAACTGCTACCAGCTTCAGTATGCTGAATAATACATCTTGGGAATGGGTATGTGGGATGCCCACTTTAATGTATATAAAATGATGTGATGCTCATGTTGTATAGGTGTTTTTTTATCTGCTGTCTCCTCCCATACAAGACCTGCCTCAATCTGATCAACCCAAGGAACCTATGTAGGACCTCCTGACCATAAAGACTTTTGTAAAGTACACTTGTTGAAGTCCAACTACAACATGTGGTGAGTATAATTGGAATGTTGGTGTATGTGTATAGTACATATTAGTTGTGGGACAATGGCAGGGTCCTGGATTTGAAGAACTGGCCCAGACATATACTCAGCTTGAATAATAGTATGTACACACATAATGCTACACACACACTACTGTATTTTTCCAAGATCTTGCGGCGGTGTAAAAGTGCCATGCGCTAATGCGCACGCATGCGAGCTATGAAATTTGGAGTTAAACCGCTGGTCTTACAGTACAGATACAAATACTGTACCGTCAATAACTTGTGGTAGTCTTCTACTGTTCATTAATCATGCTGAACAGCATTACAAAGATGCGTGAAACCGAATCAGCAATGACTCACTTTGCCAGATGCGCGTGCATTGGCGCTTCGTATACCGCAAGATCTTGGAAAAATACAGTATACATATTTGACATGTTAGTCTGACTATATGATTACATGTTTTTAGTTAGCTGTGCCTTACCATAGACTGTATCCCTTTCTGTATGTGCAGGGTGGATACTGATGTTGTGGCTGTTGGTGGGTGAATTTATGGTGAATGGACAAATCATTAATTTGTGGTACCAAGACCCCACTACTATGTTATGAACTCTTGGTGGTACTTCATAGCCAAACACTAGTGTATCTGGCTTCTTGTGCTATTGTAGTCATTTTTTAAAATTTTATGGGATCATCATAATGTAAATGTTTATTACTATTACAGTATATTCATGCTATCATTAAAGAGTTTATATAATTGTGGGTGGTTGCATGAGGGTCTAACAAGGGCTCGGCTGTGACTGAAAGGTGATGCGCTGATGCTGGCTTTTCAGTAGTGAACACTCAAGTTTCACCGGCACTGAATGGCTGGGGCAGGCTTAGAGCCGTGCACGGGTAATGTAGCAGTAAATTACTTCAACTGTATCCCAACACTACAACGGGTATGAAACAGCTATATGCCGGTACGGCCCTGCATGGGGGAGTACAGGAGTAACGCTATAACGAGTCAGTGGAGGCATACCGTGGCGAATTTAATGACAAATCAGTGAGTGGACTCACAATTAAACCCGGAGTTGACAGCACAGTGTCCATCAAATCAGCCAGCTCGCTATGGCTACCTTGCCCACTTCCACGCTGTTTGGGAATTAAGGCGGGCGCCTCACACCTCGACGTCATGGCGGCAAGTTTGAATCTTTAAAGAGCACAAAAGCGATCTCATAAACTAACAAACAACTTTTAGCGAAATTAAATGTACAGATACATTGTGTAAAAAGCCCCTGATAGCCGCAGCCTTTCTCTCTTTACAATACGACTTCATAGTTGAAAGAAAATCGCCCCAATGGGATGCGATGACAAAGAAAATGAAAAAAAGAACGATGCACATTTGAATAAATAATTTAATTAATGCATTGTAAATGGGTGGGCGATGGAACAAACTACTGCAACAATTCGCCTGACTTTTCGTGTGGTAGTTACTCATTATACAAAGGTTACATTCCCACTGGTTTCGAGGTGGAATCTTTTAGTAAGGCTGAGATTTCGCCATGCGGATTTTAAAAGATTGCGTAATCGATCTCTCATGTAAAAGACTCACAGTAGTGGTCGCGTGCTTATTATTGTGGGCGCGCGCTTTGTTGTGTTTCTTGGCCTCGCGACTCACTACCGTGAGCCTTGATTCTTATTCAGATCCTTATTCATAGCTTCATATGTTATAGTTAAGCTACACTGCCTCATGAACACTGTGACTGCTTTATTAGAGTGACTGCTCTATTAGATTAGAGTATCCCGATCTTGTATGCAATTTTTTTGAAAGATGTGAAGGAAGGGGGGGAGCATGTGCCCCCCTGGATATGCCACTGATAAACTTCCACATCCTCGTTCCACATTTGAAAACAACACTTTTCAATCCTTTATAGCTAACATCCCATGCATATGCTTTTTCGTGTAATTACTTTTCATTTACTGCTTGGATGTTATTGTTTCACTTGCACATATTACATACAGAGATATACAGTCCAATAAGCAAACTATATAGTTTTGCTAAAATGGTTCATGCAGTGTCATGTAATTCTATATGTATATATTACATAGCTATATACTTCTGTTCAGTATATAAAATGTATGGATTATATGTGACCGGGTTTGACAAAACCAGGCTTCCACACACATCCAGATTTGTGATTTTGAAGGACCATAACTCAATGTCATATTGTGGGAGTAAGCTATCACTTTCAAATTTTGACCTGTTAATGAAGTGAAAGAATTTTGTGAAAATTGTAGATCAATAGCATACTGATTTGTCAAGTTACAAGCGGTTAAATTGGATGTGTGTGGAAGCCTGGTTAATTTATCAAATCCAGTCACATATTATATTGAGCCCTAGCTATCATGCATGTGTTGTTATTAACTGGATTGTATCAAAACAGGGCAATCAAAAAGTTGTCTGTATAACTACTTTTCTTTATCACGTGAACAAGTTAGAGGTACTATATAAATGTAATAGGTACTGTATATTGATGTAGATCTCAGGACAGTGGTGATCATCGATCCCATTGGAATCACATTAAACTTCCAATCTGGTAACAATGGCATTGTGTGCAACCTCTATTCTTTATTACCAAGTTATATACTGAGACAAGCAACATGCACAATTTGCAATTTAGGATAATTATTATGTAAAATTCAGCTGGATTTATTACCATCATAAACAGCAAGTTATACACATGCAGTGTTAATAGAAGTACATGATATACCAATATACATATTATTTATAATTACGTGGTACTCCATGTGCAGCTATACTAGGCCTGAGTCAAATATGCTCAATATTTTGCTCAAAATGTTTTCAGGAATTTCCCACAATTTTCACCTTCAGTATTCACATCATGCTTGCATCATGCTCCTAGGTTTGCAAAATTTCTTGCAATTATTTTGGGACATTATTTTAATCAGTGAATGCTCTATTAGAGTATTTGACTACAAAGTGAGTGTACTATTTGAGAGTAGGAGATGCATTTAAATGCTCTATTGCAGTTTCCACTGACTGCTCTACTAGTGAGTATATCTATTTTCAAGGAATAAAGCTCCATAGTTCAAAATGTGCACCTAATATGCTAGCGTTAGCACTCTAGTATATTGTGCTTTTCATTATGCTGGCATATTTGCTGCAGACCTTGCTGTACATGTGCTGTTAGAGAAAAGCCCTTCATTGTCATCTCACTGATAATTCATGACTAATTGTATAAGTTGAAAGATTTGAAACATTTTAAGCCACATCACTTCACTTCAGTCAATTCTCTCTGGCCATAATAACTATTTCAGAAATTTCCTGTACCCACGTGCACGTGCTGTATGGTTAAGTAGCTGAGCTACCTTTTGATGGAGATATACATATGGTCTTAATCATAATTATACAGACAATAAGAACATAGTGAAGCCTCAATGTACAAGGCTATTCCCTTTATACAAGTCTTTAACTTCACAATAGAATATTAGGTTATATATAGCGATTCGGAAGGACTTTTCACTTTTAATTATAATTATATTGAACCAAACATTACCATGTAACAACACCAGCTGTAATGAACAAATTTATGATAATGTTCGATGTGTATAGAAAGTCAAATGTAGCTATGGCATATTTGTATACCTTCACTGAGTGAATGTTATCTATAATTGTATACATAGTATAGTGTACAACGGTTTGTATATTCTAAACCAAATGTCATATAGTTTCAATAACTACCAGTTCATTACAGAGCCATCATACTGGAAGAAGCCACCATTGGAATTCTTGTCAAGTTTAGCAAACAATTCTAACATTCCTTGCACTGACTGCTCAGTGGTGACAGAAGCATTAGGTCCCCCCATGTCAGTTTGTACCCATCCTGGATGAACCGAACAAGTAATAATCCCATCCTTCAATAGGTCAACACTAAGAGACTTTGTGATAGCATTGAGAGCTGCCTTGCTACTGCGGTAAGGATATAGACCACCAGAGTTGTTGGATGAAATTGAAGCTAGTATGGTAGACATGTTGATAACAGCTGCTCTTTGCCAGCCAATTGGTTTATCTGAAGCATGACTAGCAGCTCTCTTCAGTAGTGGTAGGAATGATTGTGTGAGCATTAGTGGACCAATTGTGTTGGTGGCAAATGTTTGTGTCATGTCATCAACAGTCACATCTTCTAATCCTCTTCTTATGTGAATACCTGCATTATTCACAAGCACATTTAGCCCAAACTCTTTCACTTTTCCATCTACATCTCCTACTAGGGTTGAAAATGTTGCAGGATTTCCTGTGGTTAGCTGCAAAACAGAAAGACAAGACTCTTTAGCTGCCAACTCCTCTAGCTCTTTGCTTCCCTCTCCTCCTAGGCTCCTGCTGGTAGCTATCACATGATGAGGTTGTGGGTTACTGGCCAGTAGACACTTTACTAAAGCTAATCCCAGTCCCCTGTTAGCTCCAGTGATCAGTATAGAATACGGTGTTGTAGCCTGTAAGAATTGTCAGTATTCTATTATAAGCATCTAACATTTCAAGGCCTTACAACAAAAGGATATAAAATTATATGTCAATTCGATTCGTTGCTGACAACTTCATGCATTATGTGTCATATGGTTTGTACAACAGATTTGGGGAAAGCTCTGCATCACTGAAACGCATAGCATAGAATATGGTACAGTATTTTATTCAGCATGTATTGTACATTTGTTTAATGGATTTAAATAGATACATTGATAATTAGATCTAGATACTCACATTAATGATGCATGCATGATATAACATTGCACAGTGTAAGTAAGGTATTCCTGATTACAGCCCGAAGTTAGACCAATGGTAACTCTTTATTGAAAGCTAACGCTGGACTTAATTCATGTTTTTTTGTGATGTGCAAGTAGGTCACAAATGTTTCATCTGAATTTGAAATGATATGTTTGACTTTATTAAACTTCTGACTTTGTATATGTATAGAATGATGAGATATACGTGTGCAAATTTCTACAATTTAAAATATCCAGTATGTGGTATGCTTAATGCCTACCAGACAAACCACTAATAGAAACTAGCTGAATTTTGAAGTCAAGATGAGATACGTAAATTAGCAGCAGCAACCGCTAACAGTAGCAAGGTTGCTTATCAATTGCTATCTCACTAGAGACCTACAAAACCTGTGTAGCAGGGAGTCAAAAACTCAACCTATTGTAAAATGAATAGTGGAAAAACAACCAGTGACTTGATCCACAGACAGTAATAAGAGTTCCTGAGGACCCATGCACACAGCCTGGGATCCAAGGCTTCCCTGCATTCAACCAGCACAGGGCTGATATTACGTCCACGGTTACCTTAAACTATATTGATTTCTTTAAAAAATACACTCTTCACATTAAGGCTATAAACAAGCCAAGACACAAGCTTCAAGGCTGTTGAAAAGATACTGCTTATTCAGGTTAATAAGTGTTAGATCCTCCTCATTGCAAAGGTTAATGTTTGTGATTTTGTCATTGCTAGGACAGGTATACTACTTAACATAGCTTACATGTATGTGATAAGCATGTTATCAATATTACAATTGCCTTTGCTTAGTTCAGCTGTTCAGCTTACGTACATGCACACTTGCATTGTTTCAATATACTAGCAGGATGGCATAGCACTCATGTACTTTGATTGTGACATCATCATGCATGCTGCATACATGAATGGCGCTGATGTGTCATATAGCTTGCTGTACAATATGTTACCACAAAAATGTGAAGATGGTCCAATGGTCCTGCACGTAATAATTTAAGCACTTAGTATCATTCGTGCCTTATTAAAGAGTATATAGTTTAAGTGCAGGGCTTAATACTATACACACACACTTTGTGGTTGTATTAAAGGCTTGAGAAAGATATTAACTTTGTGTGCAATACCGCTGTTATTATCACTAATGATTCTGCTGATATATACAATGCATATACTGTACATGTATAAAACTGTATGCCATTAGAGTAAAGCAGCTGGTGTACTGATATGTCCTACCATGCAGTACTAAAAATTTACACAGGTTTTGGTACGTTACTTATATACCATGTTTTAGAGTATGACCCATTTTATAGTCCATTTTCCAATCTGTCCCATATAGCTAATTTGTAAAGTGGTTCAAATTTTTGACATATAATACTTGTGTTAGAGATGCACAACAATATTATGGCTAAAATAATTATGATATAGTTATCATGGAATTATACCATGCCTATTCTTGTTACTCTGGAGGAGATGGAATGTCTCTGTTAATAAAGTGTTATGAGTTAGGAATTCATAAGAATAAACACTGCAGTTTTGACTGATCTAAAGAATACAGCGATAAAATAGTATTTGTAACAAGGTGGTAATGTAGTATAGCATGAGGTAACTTCTTGACACACATTCTACAAAATCACTGCTATTTGAAATATTATTGCCTGTTCACCTACGAAGAAAGTTGATGGTTTGTTTAACTCTGCTCTTCATTGTTATCCTTACTTTTGGTAAGGTAACTTCAGTTCCTTGTTCTGATCAACAACCACCAGGTTCAGCCAGTGGTGATGATGTTCCTGGACCCCAAGAAGTCACTACACTGCAGTATTGCTTCATTGACAACTGTACCATTCTGATCACTGACACCGGAGAAGCTGGATATTGCCTACGCCACAGATAGTCTCCTTGTTGCTATCCCAACAGATGGCACAACGTCTGTGAAGATTGCCAAGCTAGACAATGAACTGGTCTGTCTCATACCTAACACCAAGGATTCATCAGTAGCAGAAGTATATGTAGTGATGCTCTTGTTCACTACATTCGTATTAATCGTGAATGGCTGTGTCATTGTCGTACACTTGATGTTCAAACAGCTGCGTACTTCATTTGGGAAGCTGTTAATGCTGTATTGCCTTAATATAATTTGCATGGCCATTAGCTTCTTTGTTAGGACGATGATGGTGCTATCGCAGACGGGGAGACTACTGTTGGCTTGCCACTTCTTAACTCTCAGTGTAGTGGCATTTTCTGTTGGCTACGAAGTTACTGCTACCTGCATGCTTCATTCTCTTATGTACATCTTGTATCGCAGTAACCAGCTACAACAGATTACCAAAGAAGAGTCGAGGTCCCTTTATAGATGGCACATTGGTTACATCCTTGGCTCCCTACTGCTAGTTGCATTTCTGATGATCAGTTATGATGTGGGAGTTCACCGAGGTGCACATATCTTACCAAATGGAGAGTGTACTACCAGCGATCCCTTGAATTCCGCTGTTTTAAGCATTAATGGTACCATACAAAAGTCAATTCAGGTTCTACTGTTTGCATTTTACCTCTACTACAAGTATCAACTGAACAAGGATGTTCAGAATCCTGATATCTTACAAAGTCAAGAAAAGCTGTTACATGGGATTGCCATTGCTATGGGCGCTACTATTGGGTTGGCTCTATTGTTCTACATCATTTACGCCATCTTCTTCTTTACACCTACTTTTGCAATGGGTTGGGCACTGTTCTTCATCCAACAGTGCATGATAGCAGCAAACCTCCTATTCACGAAGAAGATGAAGCACATGTGCAAGGAATACTTTTCAAAGGACAAATGACAATTGTTACCTTGGAATTAAGAACTACATGTATACGCATGATGCGATTAATGACACGTTGAATTGTATACATACAGTTTACTTTCTTATAACTTTACAGCTAATCTACTACATACTGTATATGTACAGTAGCACTTGCACAAATGTATTACACTGCACTTATTATCCTATGTAAACATATTTATGTAACAACAGTGCAAATGAACCAAAATGCCTTCTAAATGGGGGAGGGAGAGTGCTGAACTGCACTATAGGTTGTGAAAAATGAACCTGTACAGTAACCTGCATACCTTCGTTTCCTCTTGTAAATCTGACCACTGTTGATTGCCCAGATTTAACATGTTACACAGGTGGTTCGCATGGAATCGCAATGGCTGAAACTCCACCTAGATGTGTCAGTTTTGCTAGTAAAACGGTCAAGACAGGGAATAACGACCTTGATGAAAACTCGAATGAAGACGTCACATTTGAGGTTGATATTCATGATGACCCAGAGTACAGCGCACATGGGAACTGGAACTGGATTTGTCCAAGGCAGCATCCACTCTGCGTGGCGTCTTTTCTCGAGTACACTGTTCTATCACGCATGCAGTAGCTTCAGTTCCTTCACATGTATGCACACATACACAAAGTGCACCCACTGCACTTATAATTAGTCACCAATCAACACAAATCACCGAGTTGTTTGTACAGGCTCATTTTTCACAGCACATACACAGTAAAAACAAACTAGTGAAGGTCACTACTAATTTCTGCCACAATACTCACTATTTTTGTGTAGTGACGTTCACTACTTTGTAGTGACCTTCACTACTAAAGACATTAGTAGTGACGTTCACTACATTTAGTAGTGACCTTCACTACTTTGTTTTTACTGTGTAGTGCAGTTCAACATTCTACCTAGCTAATTATATAAATTATCCACACAAAACAATCAAGCTGTATAAAAAGGGTGCAGCCTTCAAAAAGCCTGGGTGAAAAAAGTTGTGAAATCAAAGGTGGCAGCCATGAAATGGCTGCAATGATGTGGATGATAATTTCAATAATGGCCTTTGTACATTAATAAAATTTATTTTGATCAACATCATTGTATCCATTTCATAGCCCCACCTTTGATTTCACAACTTTTTTCACCCAGGCTTTTTGAAGGACGTACTCTTTTTATACATACAGTTCGGCTGTTTTAAATATATACACAAAGCCAACCATAAACTGGCTTTGAGATTGGTTTTTACACAAATCATTGTTCTTCTTATCTACAGATGCAGTGAAGATGATATAAGACAAACTAGTGCTCTACCAATACAGAAAAATACTTACCGATCCGATACCAAAGCCAATTTACACTGATATAACTTTGTGCTTGCTTGTTCATAGCTATATAAAGTTGTAATATATAACTATTACATACATGTAATATACGCAGTGCCTGTATTTATCTGCAATAGCGCTTAATAACAAAGTAAATTCTTTCCAAGTTAGGTATACTGTTTGTCCATTAAGATTTTACAGTGACTGTTCTATTAGAGTATCTTGATTTTTCATGCAAAACGTGATACATAAGTAGCATTGCTCAATTTTTACAAAGCAAATCATGCATCTTTTATGCTAGAATACAATTTGTAGCCTGTGGTCACAAGTTTTATTAGCATAGCACTTATTATGATGATGACGATTGGTGTGAGTAGGTCTTAATAGTAGAGTACTACCCTGCCAATCTGTACCAAAATGGCATGATATTGGCTTTGATTCGATGGAATACTAGAGAAGTTGTAATAGTATTGCATTACAGAGTTTATTTTATTACTTTGTAATGCTCTAATAGAGAAGAACTTTGTAATGCTGTAATAGAGCATACGTTTTTTTGAGGATTTCTAATAGAACACACATAGAATGTTCTTTGATTTTCCATTTAGCTAGAATTTTCATTTATAAGTAGAAATCAAGTGAGGTGATCAGCTGTGATAGCAGTGGCTCAGTGGTTAAGGATTTGGGTGTTTAGTCCCTGCTACGAACGCTGGTAAGTTTTTTTGACATTTTTCTTGTACCTTATTTTACCCTAGTGACTGATTGTTCTATTAGAGTATTTCAACCCTACAGTTGGTTGGTTTTTGCCTTGTAACTCTATAGTTGTTTATGCGATTTCTTTTTAAACCACAAAAGGTTTTTAAAGCTATGACGGTTAACCTATGTGTATACCAATTTAAAGTTATTCCCATAAGTGGTTTACCCTGTAGGTGTGACAATCAGCCTTTTTCAATGCAAATAATCATCCATAGCTCTATGACTATTAATCAGATTTGCATCTAACTTGGTATGTGATTGTGCCGCAACACGTTCTAAAGTGTATCAAAGCTCAAGAAAATCGAACTATGCATTTGCAATTTATAATGGTTGTTGTAAAGTGTGCAAAAAGAATAATCTAATCCCCCCTTTCCCCATCTCCCTAAACGAAGAAAGGAAGAGAAAGAAAGAAGAGAGAAAAAAAAATGAAATTAAGCTGATTTTTGAAGGCTTACATTTCACCATTGCATTAGGCAATCTTGCTCAAATTTGATATGTCTGGGGTGCTGAAGATGGAGGGTGTTTGCAGTATAAAAATGATTCCAATTCGAGAAGGGAGCATGGAGCTATGTATGCATGAAAATTGTGGCTTGTTTCTTCCTGTAAATATATTCACGGTATAGTGCACTGGCTTTCTTGGCCACATGACACACTACCGTGTGTCTTGATACTCTTGGTAGTACTGCTTGACCCATTAATACTATTTCAGAATCTTTTCATCCACTTTATTTATGACCAATTGGAAATTTCACCCTATGCATTCCTTATGGGAAAGTCATAAAATTATACAGTCTGATACAACCCTTTACTGAATGGAGCCAAACCCCACATACAGTACATTCGTTCTGTTCTTGACATCTTTACTAACAATTTGGTTGTCTGAAATATTATCTTGAGCTCAACATGTACATATAATAATAGAAGTCTCTGGGAGACCAAATTTTAGTGACTTTGCACATACCTGCAATCTTTTCACTGTGAATGAATATAGCCACACAAATACATAACACATGTACACCACAGCTATCATGAATTATGCCATAAGGGTCACTATTGTACATGGGTTCTGTAGATGTATGCCAGCTACTGGGAACAGTCAGTCTGATGCCACTGGTCAACTGGAACCTTGGAGGACTATAGAGATGTACAATCTTGGATAATTGCTCAAATGCCTTTTACAAATTGTTCTTTCAATTTAACTGTGTCAGAAAGTTTTGAGAGCCCTACAATAAAGCCTGGAGAAACTATTTAATATGCCCAGCCATTTTCTGATATATACCATTTACTAATCCATCACCCATGGTCATGAACTTGTGTTACACATAAAGTCATGAAATGGAGGCTATAATGTAGTGGCTAAGTTAGAAGTATCTAAAGTGATTTAAATGCTATAGCTGGCTGTATTTACAGTTTATATCATGTATCTCCTAATCCAATCGTGTGTGACATAGACGGTTAATATATAATAGCTATAGAAACTGCTGATGTGGATTTGAACCTGGGATCACCAAATGTAAACTTTGAGCCATATAAAGCTTCCAGACAGTCATTTATTTTCTACCATTTCTACATAATATTGTGCCTGTGAGTCATGTACATATGTAACACTTAATTAAAGATTTTTGAAGTGAAAGATCAAAATGAAAATCAGTGCTATATTCACCATACAGAATGGTCTATGTGACCAGCGTTATATGGTTATAGAACTTTGCATGGATAAAATGCTGGAGAAGAAGCCAGACAAAAATCACTCCAGAGAATCTTCATGGTACATCAAATCATTATTAAGCATGTACTCAGTTGTTCAAATCAAGCTCAAACTGGAGTTCTTTAAATCAGTTAAAGATTTGTGCTATACGAAAAACAATAGCACTCAAAGAGTGGTCTCAAGATGAAATATAGCACTCGACTTCACCTTGTACTATATTTTGTCTCTCTCCCACTCTTTTACATGCTATGTTTTTTCAATAGCACTTATGGAAATGCTTTAACTAATACTAACAACAACTCTAAATTCAATGCTAAGATGGTAGCAGATAGAACAGGTTGTCATTTATCACTATTGTAACAGAAATATCAAGACACACAGTAGTGTGTTGTATGACCCAGGAAGCCAGCATGCCACACCAGAGTGCTATTGACAGGAAGAACAACAATGTGATTATAATGCACAATGTAGATCTGCAATGCCTTTACAAAATGAGATGATTTTTGCTATGGAAATACCCTCTCTCCACCTTCATGCAGCAGTCCACATACCAAATTTGAGCATAACTGCTCCAGACATTCCAGATACTACCAATATGCTAAAACTGCAAATGTGTTATCCGATTGCCCTGAAATTTAATTAACACACATAAAACAGTTGAATCTTGGCACTAATTTTGGCTTTAATACAATGATAAATAGTTGTGGAGTTAATGATTATTCACAAAAATTACACCAATACGTTGTCATGCCAACAGGGAAAATTGCTTATGAGAAGAAGCTCAAAATCAGTATGTGGACTAGTTAACTCAAACCTATTGTGGTTTGGAGGTAATTTGGGTAAAGACAATGAAGACATAGTATGAAAACAAAGTGTAACAATTATAATCAAGTTTTGCTAATAAAACAGTCAGCTCTGTAATAATCACTCTATTGTAACATTCATTTATACAATAGAACAAGTCACCATGTAGAGAGTTAAGCCATTGCAGGGGAGGACCCAGACTTTCAAAAAGGAGGATTCCACTCCTGAACATGCATGGCTATTGTAGCTTCAATCTAGCTACCTAGTACCAGTAGCTTTTTAATACCTATGCTAATAGTAATGCTTCACAGCAAATAATCACTCTCCAGCAGTTAAATCATACTACCACACCTTTAGAAATGCACTAAAGTATTTGTAATAGCATAGGTAATAGCTTTGAAACGTCTAAGCGATAATTAATTTTATAGGTGCTTTTATTTCGATAAAATTCTGGGATGACAGTTTTACGTGATTTTGCAGTAAATGATGGTAAAAATTTGAAATCCCCTGAATCTATCCCTAATTACAAGTCACCCAGAATATAGAGTGTAAAGAGTTCAGCTATACTACAAATCACCCTGTAAAGAGTTCAGGTTACAACGTAGAGCTCAGCTATGTTGCAAGTTTCTCAGTAGAGAGTTCAAGGACAGTAGATTGGTGTAAAAATAAAAGTGCTAACAGATATTGGGACAAGATGTGAATGTGTACAAAATTAACAAAATGCAAGTAAGGAGGAATGGTCTGGATAAAACTGGGACTCTTTTGCAGCAATAGCGTGTTTCAGAGCTAGGTTATTTGTAAACAGTGGTTAAATGCATTGGAAGAATTTGAGCTAAGATTATTAGTAAGCTGTATGAGATTGCAGAGAGTTGCAAATCCCTTGGCCATATCATCTACACCAAAACAGCCAACCTATGAAAAAGGGTGCAGCCCCCAAACAAGCTAGGTACACATCAACTTGATTAGTTATTTCACAGGCCCAACTGACGCACTGTTTTCATATAATTAAATCAAATTTTCATAAGTGGAAAATGAAGTTAAAATACCACTAGAAATTACTCTGAGCAAACATCTCTAAAATATTAAGGGCCCATATACGTGACATCACATTTCCAAGCTGTGAAATTGCAACAGGTCATGACAGATTTAATTTTCTGCATATTCCTGATGCCTATTTGGATGCTAAGCAAGTGAACATCATGTGTTTAAGCAGCACATAATTTGAAGAAAATTTTTGCTTAGAAATTTTTAAAAATATGATGAAATCCAAGGTGTAGTAAAGAAAATGTAAGTAAAAAGAAGTCCCAAAGCCTGCCTATGCCATGCAGCTTTTGGAGTATTTTGGAGAGATATCTATACCAAAACAATCAAGTTGTGAAAAAAGAGTACGGCCTTGGAGCAGGAGTTCATAATATTTGTATGGGGGAGAGTGTCTAACTTCCAGTCAAACACACTGCAGCGAGTTCACTTTTAATCACATGTACACCTCTAGCCTGATTCTATTGATGACAGAGAACTGTTGATAGGTGATGATTGGCATTGATAAGGTCAAACCTTTCTTCTAAGAGAAGCCTGAGGTGTTACTTGCAGCAATGTGTTTGTTGAATGTACTCCAGTTAGACACTCTCCCCCATACAAATGTTATGAACTCTTGCTTGGAGGAGGCAACACAAATTCACCTGAATCATTGTTAATAAAATTTTTGCAGGGTTGAAGGATTGTAACTTAGCTCATGAAACCACTAATCAAGCAGCAAGTATCTTTTCAAAACCTATGTAGCTCAGAACACACTATGACTGCAAAAGAGTTGCCACTTTGTCGAGATCATGCCCCTTACTTGGGTCCTTACATGTAATTTGCTACATGTATTTTTGCATTCCTTTTGTCCACTATTAATATTTTTATTTATACGCCAACCTACCAACGCTATACTCTCGAGATATTCGCCTGTCAAACAACTATTGAGTTGAAAAGGTCTTAAAATGACACTATAATATGAAAATAACATATAATATAATGTAGCTATAGACAATAGAAGCACAAAACATGTTCTTTACTTGAATAACACAGTCTACAAATGCCATTGCTTCTATGATACTTCACTTTCTTAATTACTATTCCTACTTGTTTACACTTTAATAGTGTCATGGATTAAACCCCCTTCCCCATTAATGTCATTATGACATTAACAGTCTTACGAAATATTATTAATTAAGGTAGGCATATGGAGAAGTTTGCTACACTGATGGCACGGACATTATTTTGCTTAATCACGAAACACCGTAATTTTCACAAACTAACCTGCAGAACTAATTCACAGTGTTCATTGTAACACTAAGGTAGTGAAGGTTAATGGCTATCAAGACATCGAAATAGCTCAGAGCATTCCTTTCCAAATATCCGCCATTAATTCACCATAGAAAAAGTAAGTGATTTTCAACCTTTCCTCTGATTTCCTTCTGCTATAGCTCATCTTAATCGCTATTCACTGCTATTTCCTAATCTGGTTCAGAATCTGAGGTATCTATCACGTGTCATGGGTTATTACGCCTTTTATTGCATGCCCCCAAACGCCCAATACAAAATGTATGGGGAAATTTGCTACACCCAGTTGGTTTAGGCCATTTTGATGTGCCTAAATTTCTGTGAATTGGGGTATCATTGTACGCACAGAGTTGCTCTACACGTATCTAATTTGGAAAGTTACTAAACAGACTCAAGGTAGGCGGTACACGATAATTAATTTAGTTTTTCAATTGAAATGTATTGGACATATCTGTTCCAGCTGGTATTTTTGCCATCAGAACAAAGTATAGCAAATGTTCGCAAACTTCTTGATATGTAGGGGATGAACCCTCCTTTGCTATGCTTGAATATTAAAAATGAACACTGGGCTCGAATCATCAGTAGATTTCTCATATTAAATATTGCATTGCAGTGCAAGATGTGAAGTACGTGGCTGAGATATCAGCAATGTCACTTTGGATTGAAGGACTACATCAGTTTGGAGCAGATTTTGGTTTCACGTTCAGTCACCAAATTTAAAATGTTAAGGCTATTCACAAAAATGAGTTCATTAAAACACTTGGAACTTCCCCTGAATCTGCCCCTGGCGTTCCCTACATACACCCCACAGACCGAGCCACAGACTGAAACGGTCGAATGCGAGACTTCACGAATTACCAACAATACAGAGATCAAGTTGACTGAGATAAATACACTCGGTTATACAACACTAGAACGCACCATGCTTTTTCAGTATTTACTACAATCTGAGACGACGACAGTCCAGGCAGTGGCCGAGGCAGTGGCACGCTGGCACACACGGCGGTCGGTAAACTACTGAGTTAATGAGATCTCCCACGAACACGTGTGATTGATTGATTGATTTCTGGTTTTGTGGAATGGTTGGATGCTGCTGCCTCTGCCAGTATTCTGCCTCTCAGTCTCAGAGAATTTTTTTCTGGTGCACAAGCTAGATAGGATTTTTAAAATAATATAATAGCTACAGTAGCTAGCTATAGCTATAGTCTTTTTGTTTAATTTTCTCGTTATGTTTTTAACCTTGCCATGCCCACAGTGTGTTTTCTACATGGCACACTTGTGGTTGTATGCATAGGCGGAGGAAAGGGGGGCTAGGGGGCTTAGCCCCCCCTCAGAATGACATCACGCCGAAATTATCCTTCTTGGAGTGGGGCTGAAAACCGCGATAAAGATCGAGATACTCTAATAGAGCAGTCACTCTAATAAAGCAGTCACTCTAATAAAGCAGTCACTCTAATAAAGCAGTCACTCTAATAAAGCAGTCACAGTATTAGAGCAGTGTGTAGCGAGCTATGTAAGAATTTTACGTAGTTTATCAGCTATAAATGCGTAGCTGGTGAGGTGGGCAGATATTCGTCTCAGCTGGCTGTGACTTTTTTTTTTTTTGTCTCACCTTACCAAACCAGAGACAATGTAGATCATTTCCATAAGTCTGGGTCAGCCCAGCCCCCCCCTCATATCAACTACTTCCTCCGCCCCTGGTTTGCATGTTTCCCGAGGTTTCACAAGCCTATTTGTTTTACTGTACATCTTCTTCATCACAAATAATTTTGATGATGGTTCTCCAGTCTCTCTCAGTCACGGTAGTTCTTCCCTACCAGCAGGGCCGCCCAGAGAAAAGAGTTAAAGTGGGGCCCTTCACCCAAGCTGTAAGTTGAAGACCCAAAAAAAAGGTCACAACCTGCTGACAATGACAATAACTACCCATCACCAACCATATCAAGACACACGGTAGTGTGTCGTGCGGCCCAAGAAGCCGGCGCGTAACACCCGTGATTATATTGACAGGAAGAAAGAAAACGCTATTTTCGCACCTCCGTAGCTCTGTGCTTCCTTGATGAAACAAGACGAGTTTTGCTGTGGACATGCCCTCCAACTGCAGCACTCCACATTCCAACTTTGAGCGAAATCGCTTCGCGCGTTCCCGAGATATGCGACTTCAAAAATTGGCTCAGTTTCTTGGTTTTTTTTCTTCTTCTTTTTCTTTTTCTTGTCGCACACTTACAAAAACTGCTATAAAACTCGAACGCCATATCCGATTGCCTTGAAATTTGGCACACAGAAGGGGGATATATAAAGGCGCATCTCGGTACCAACTTTGGCTGGAATACGATAAATAGGCAAAGAGTTATGAGCGTTTATTCACGAAAAATAACACCAATATGTTGTCACGCCTACAGGGTAAACCGCGTATGGGAAGAAGCTGAAAATCGGTGGGTGAATAGGTTAACTATTGAACCTCAAACCTTTTGTGGTTTGAAAGAAATCGAGCTAAAAACCAGGAAGATACAACGAAAAAACCAACAGTATGTAACAATTACGCAATCGAGATTAGTTAATAAAAAAAACGACTGCTTGCCACGCCTACCAGATAAACCGCTTGGGGTAATGCTTTGAAAATCGTGGTACAGATGGAGTAATCATCTTAGAAAGGCTCATCAATGGTGTAGAAGAATCAGACTTAAAGCCACGGAGTTATAACACGAAATCCAACTTGGTGCAGCAAGTGCGAGATCGAGATACTCTAATAGAGCAGTCATCCTAATAGAGCAGTCACCCTGAAGAGAATTCAAGAGATCAGCTAGAAATAAGGAACCTGTATAGAGATCAGCTACACACAAGTCACCCTGTAGAGAGATCACCTAGAAGAAGTTACCTTGTAGGGAGTTCATGCAACTATGGAAAGAGATAGTTCAACTAGAAAAAATCACCTTGTAGAGTTCAGCTACAAAGAAACCACCATGTAGAGAATTCAGCTACAAACAAATCTCCCTGTAGAGAGATTAGCTAGAAGAAGTTACCATGTAGAGAGTTCAGCTACAAAGAAACCATCATGTAGAGAGTTCAGCTACAAACAAATCTCCCTGTAGAGAGATCAGCTAGAAGAAGTTACCTTGTAGAGAGTTCAGCTTCAAACAAATCACCCTATAGAAAGATCAGCTAGAAGAGGTCACCTTGTAGAGAATTCAGATACAAAGAAACCACCATGTAGAGAGCTCAGCTACAAACTAGTGACCTTGTAGAGAGATCAGCTAGAAGAAGTTAATTTGTAGAGAGTTCAGCTACAAAGAAACCATCATTTAGAGAGTTCAGCTACAAACAAATCTCCCTGTAGAGAGATCAGCTAGAAGAAGTTACCTTGTAGAGAGTTCAGCTACAAACAAATCACCCTGTGTTAGATCAGCTAGAAGAAGTCACCTTGTAGAAAGTTCAGTTACAAAGAAACCACCATGTAGAGAGTTCAGCTACAAACTAGTCACCTTGTAGAGACATCAGCTAGAAAAGTTACCTTGTAGAGAGTTCAGCTACAAAGAAACCATTCTGTTTAGAGCTCAGCTGCAAACAAATCACCTGTACAGAATTCAGCTACAAACAAATCACCCTGTAGAGTGGTCAGCTAGAAGAAATTACCTTGTACATAGTTCAGCTACAAAGAAACCACCAAGTAGAGAGTTCAGCTGCAAAGAAATCACCCTATAGAAAATTCAGCCACAAACAAATTGCCCTGTAGAAAGATCAGTTAGAAGAAGTTATCTTTTAGAGAGTTCAGCTACGAAACCATTCTGTAAAGAGCTCAGCTGCAAACAAATCACCTGTACAGAATTCAGCTACAAACAAATCACCCTGTAGAGACATCAGTTAGAAGAAGTTACCTTGTAGATCGTTCAGCTACAAACAAATCACCCTGTAGAGAGATCAGCTAGAAGAAGTTACCTTGTAGAGATTTCAGCTACAAAGAAACCACCATGTAGAGAGTTCAGCTGCAAACAAATCACCTGTAGAAAATGCAGCCACGAACAAATTGCCCTGTAGAAAGATCAGTTAGAAGAAGTTACCTTGTAGAGAGTTTAGCTACAAAGAAACCATTCTGTAAAGAGCTCAGCTGCAAACAAATCACCTGTACAGAATTCAGCTACAAACAAATCACCCTGTAGAGAGATCAGCTGGAAGAAATTACTTTGTAGAGAGTTCAGCTACAAAGAAACCACTATGTAGAGAGTTCAGCTGCAAAGAATTCACCCTGTATAAAATTCTGCCACAAACAAAACAAATTGCCCTGTAGAAAGATCAGTTAGAAGAAGTTACCTTGTAGATAGTTCAGCTACAAACAGACCTCCCTGTAGAGAGATCAGCTAGAAGAAATTACCTTGTAGAGAGTTCAGCTACAAAGAAACCACCATGTAGAGAGTTCAGCTGCAAAGAAATCACCCTGTAGAAAATGCAGCCACAAACAAATTGCCCTGTAGAAAGATCAGTTAGAAGAAGTTACTTTGTAGAGAGTTCAGCTACAAAGAAACCATTTTGTAAAGAGCTCAGCTGCAAGCAAATCACCTGTACAGAATTCAGCTACAAACAAATCATCCTGTAGAGAGATCAGCTAGAAGAAGTTACCTTGTAGATAGTTCAGCTACAAACAAATCTCCCTGTAGAGAGATCAGCTAGAAGAAATTACCTTGTAGAGAGTTCAGCTACAAAGAAACCATTCTGTAAAGAGCTCAGCTGCAAACAAATCACCTGTACAGAATTCAGCTACAAACAAATCACCCTGTAGAGAGATCAGCTAGAAGAAGTTACCTTGTAGATAGTTCAGCTACAAACAAATCTCCCTGTAGAGAGATCAGCTAGAAAAAATTACCTTGTAGAGAGTTCAGCTGCAAAGAAATCACCACTGCCCAAATTTC
This sequence comes from Dysidea avara, assembly GCF_963678975.1. Taxonomy (NCBI): domain Eukaryota; kingdom Metazoa; phylum Porifera; class Demospongiae; order Dictyoceratida; family Dysideidae; genus Dysidea; species Dysidea avara. The sequence continues at coordinate 24,876,336 of NC_089279.1, read as the reverse complement.
AAGGCAATAGCTCTTTCCAATCTGAAGTTATCAATTGTCAAAGTTGGCAAATTGGATGTGTGTGGAAGGCCCCTTTTCGCAAATCCGATCACATATGTATTATATATATAATTTGTACATTTACTGATAAAATATTTAAAGTACATCTACTTCATCTTTTCTTCTTCCTGCATGTAGTAAAGAAAAAAACATAGGTTTAAAAAGTCCCAAAGCTGGCCATAGGCCGGCTTTGGGGTATACAAATACAAAAAGAAATGAAATCTAATCCAAAACAGCCAAGCTGTAAAAAAAAGTGTGCGGCCCTCAGAAAGGCTATGGTGAAAAAAGATGTGAAATCCAAGGTGGCGGCCAAGAAATGGCTGTGATGGTAGGTTAATGGTAAAAATTTTAATAACGACAATTGAGGTGAATTTTTGTGCCGCTTCACAAAATTTACCTGAATTGTCATTATTAAAATTTTTACCATTAACCTACCATCACAGCCATTTCTTGGCCGCCACCTTGGATTTCACATCTTTTTTCACCATAGCCTTTCTGAGGGCCGCACACTTTTTTTACAGCTTGGCTGTTTTGGATTAGATCTCCTTATCTATAAGCCTGCTACACTGCTCCTCTGAAGAATATTGTGACTGCTCTATTAGAGTATTTAGATCTGACTGTTCTATTAGAGTATATCGATCTTTTAAACAGGTATTCAGGGGGCCCTTCATGGGGCCTCCTGGGGCCCCTTTCAGGCTGGGGCCCGGGGCAAAATGCCCCAGTTGCCCCCCCCCCCCCCCCCCCCCTGTGGGTGGCCCTGCCTACCAGAGCACACACACCAACAATAAACACAGAAAAAAAATACAAAAACACAACCACTAGAAAACCATGTTAGCTAATACATACAATAATATAAAAAAACAAGCTTATTTAGCTATAAGTAAAAGAGGCAGAAATAAATTCATCACTAGTAATTGCAAGTATCATGTGTGGCATCATTGACAGAATTCTATGCACAAAGAAGTGGCAGAAAAAGTTTTTGATGGAGGAGTGAGAGATGACAAGTTCAGTTGCAGGTTAGGCTTTTAAAACTGACAAGTATGATAACTATGTTGTGGTCCAAATAAGATTGGTGGATTGAGAACCAAACATGGCTTACTGTTATTGTGATAGTAACATGGTACAAAGTAGATTTAAATTTAATTTGATCAGAGTTGGGCAACCAGTTTAACTGCCAATGATACCCTGAAATATGAGTGCGATGTTGCAAGGCTTGTTCATTCTTTGCATGATCAACTATTTGACCCTGCAGGGCATGATATATTTGATATCAAGTGACTGTGTATTAACAAATCTCATGACAAGTTTTGTCTTCACAGTATAGCTCATTGATCAAATGTTGGAACAGTGCCAAGTTAAACCTTGAGTTATATTATATATACACTGTTATTTTGCATTTGCCTTGAAAATTTTGGAATGGCTACTAGCACAACTTGGATTCACAATTACTCACAACATATAGTACAATGCACGCAATAAATATTTAAAGGTGAAGCAGGTACATACATACTGTTAAAGTACACACACCTTAATAATGTTGACCAATGCATTCAAAAAAATCTATGTATAGTCATATAATTGGTTGTTGTAATATAGGCTCTGGTTAAATACTTAGTATACCAGGATGCCTCCAGTCAAGTTGCGCTGGTGTATATGAAGTAGTGTAGTCAGTCTCTGGAGCCATATATATGTTACCAACATACGTACAGGAAATGCAGACCCATGCCACACTACACAAGATACATGCAGTTACATTTTGAAAAAAAATTCAACATTGTGTTTAGACAGATGCGTAGCCCAGAACCCAGGCCAGGCCTGAGCATCATAATGTAAATGGCTGCAGCACATGTTGCTGCAGACCTTCAGTGCTGGTCACTGTAAAGCATTAATACAATACAATACAATAATACAACAAAATATCAAGATTGAGATACTCTAATAGAACAGTCAATCATTCTATAAAGCAGTCACACTATTTAGAGTATAGCGTACAGTTGTATTAATAAGTACACTTTATCAATACAATATAGTTGGTGGAGGGCTGCCATTGTGAGCTGACAGTTATCTTTTTTGCTCTTGTGCCTTACCAAACCAGAGAGTCTAGATGCACCACTGGCTACAATGTCATGTATCTAATTAGGCCCTGGCATTACCAAAAGTCTGGCTACTCCCCTGTGTTCAGAAGCCATGATACAGTAACACTTCTATTATGAAGTATGAAGTGTACTAACTAAACCCCTTCAGGTATATCTGCCAGCATAACATTCAGCTTTCTTTACTTTTAAAATTGCATTGAGAGCAATGACATCTTAATTAGATGCATGATAAACATTTAAAGTTATAGCATTATGATGTGTATATGTAATATCGTACAAATACTGTATACTTTTATTGTACTATAGATGTGTGTATACATAGTATATTATATGGATTCATTACATATATGGCTGCATAATGTGCATACATGCATGCACTCATGCATGGCATGCAAGCAAGCAATCCACTACAGTATAAATTTTATAGCAAGCTTCTGTCAACTTTTTAGTTCTATAGATTTGAGAAAGGCATAGCAGATATGGCTCTATGGTTCAGATATTTGCTTTTGTTCTTGGAGCTATCTTTTGTGTTATCAGCTGTCATAGTAGTAAAACTTGAAGATGAAGAGGACACTAAGGCAATGACAGCAATGATTGAATCGAAGATAGATGAACAAAAAGAAGTGCTGGAACAACTGAAGAATACTACAGAAGCTCAAGATGCTACAATCAACCTGTTGAACTCTACTGTTCAAAATGCACTTCATTATCAACAGGAACAGATCAATACCCTCACTGAGGAAAACAAAGGACTGAAGTCAGAAATTAACCAAACAGCTGAAGAACTAAAACAACTAAAAGAAATTGTAATAGCTCAATTTTATGATCTTAATTCTACTTTTCATAAAGGATATAATGTTCAGGAAAGACAAATTAAACAACTTGATGATCAGAGCAAACGGTTAAAACGAGATATCCAAACCATTTTGGACAGTACCAAAGGAGGTAAATACATGCAGATTAATAAGATAGCTGTAATGTCCACTTTTGCACAGTGATGTATGAGCTATGTTTTGTACACCATGCAGTTAATCTGCTGTGTACTGTGCAGGTGTCCCATCATGGTTTTACCAAACTCAGCTTTGCTACCAATGGCGACCTGATGGTAGTGGTGTTGGTCAGTGTGGAGCAGGGGAGCCACGTAAATTGTGTGCATATGTTGGGAGAAATACCCAGTACTACAGAGATGACACAGATAGACGAGATGGTGGTTGTAGAATGCAGTGGGGCATCATTTCTCCTAATGCAGAAACATGGTTTAGAAGTGTCAAGATATGTTATCGTTGGTATGCGGATGGAGATGGAGGCCAATGTGGTGGAGGCGTACCAAAGTTGATGTGTGCTGACATTGGAAGTTTCACTCAAGAATACAGGGATGATACAGATAGACGAAACGGTGGGTGCAGAATGTCATGGATGCTATCCATACCTAGTTCTTCACCATACTGGCTGACAAGAGCAAGACTATGTTACGATTGGTACCCAGAGAGTGACGGAGGACAGTGTGGTGGTGGCGCTACTCGGAAACTTTGTGCAACTGCAAACTCCTGGACAGCTTACTACCAAGATGATACTGACAGGCGTAGTGGAGGGTGTCGTATGTCTTGGGGCCTGTATTTATGAGCAATAATCAGTAGTTGATGATGAACCAATAATTATGCTAGCTGTTTCAATAATTATCATTGTTTTCCATGTCAAAAACCAGGAATTACAGAATTAGTAAAACAATGAAAAATATTCTGACTATATTGCCTCGGGCCCACTTAATGGTTAACTTGAGTTTAGTTTTACCACAGACCAATGTGTTGGTACGTGTTATTGTTGGCAGTGAACCCCCCCTCGTGCTCGTGTACTGTAGAATTGTGGATTGCACATAGAAGTACACTAAGAGAAGCTTAAGTTGGCAAGGGGATAGGCACAACTAGCCAGACGGTATGGTGCAGGTGTGGTCACAGAGAAAGTTATCTAGCTAGCAATATAGGTGATGTATTTACATTTAATTTTACATTTGAATGTGATTACTAAGTCTACATCAGTGCCAGTGATGGTAAAACATATGGTATAATGACTGTACTATTAGAGTTATTGACTGGTATCTCTTTAAATCTGGTCAACTGTTATATATAATATACTCCTATATGCCCTTTCTAAATTACACATGTTTCTTACCCACCACAAAGTACATATATATGTTTGAGGTTTCCAAGCATTAGAAGTTCAATATATTCATGTGTGACTGAATGGGGTTTGTAACCACCTATGACCAAAAACAAATCCAAGTGCACATATTTTTGAGATAGTTAAAGGATGCAAATGTGGTGGAGTACACTGTTTGGTTATAGGTTGTTACAAACCTCCATTCAGTCACACATGAATATAATACAGAAGCTCAATCTGATGTACAGTTCAGTGGTGGAAACATTCTTGTAATAGTTTTATCACAGACTGGTACAAATTTTGCCATCCTGTCACATTACCAGGGGTGGCAGCGGTGGCAGCCATGAAATGGCTGCAATGGTGTTGATAATTTTTAATAATGGTTGTGCAAATTATATCATTGTGAAAATGGCTGCCACCTTTGATTTCATCACAATGTTTTTTCTTTGAACACTGCACCTTTTTTATACAGCTTGACTGTTTTGGCATGGATATAATAGTGGTAGAGTATCATCTTATAGCCTTTAAATAATATATCTGTCCTACCATGTTTAAATCAATGATTTTGTGATATTCACTGAAATGTAATTGTCAAAGCTGACGGCTTTTTTGCTGATGAAATGTGGATTCATCAACTTTTCCTTTCTTCAACATGTAATAGTTGTAGCATTGGAATGAGGGCTTAACCTGGTATGTATACCGATCAGGCAAAAGCCCGAATGCCCCATGTTACAGCTAATATGCAACACTTTCAATCCATAGCAGGCGCTAATAGCCCGCACCAGGTGATCAATAATCATTCAAGCCAATACAAGTGCAACCACTGGTATATGCATACTTGAACGATTTGATTATGGATCAGTAGCTGGCTATGTTGAACAGACAAATCCTAGAGGTATCATGGAGAATTTTGGTTATGTGAGTTTAACATTATAGTCAGAATCGTTTATGGCACAATGAGTTTACTAAAGGCCTAAATGGGTAAGCGTGATTTCAGGCAGAGTGGTTATTTTGTGTAAAGTGGTAATTTCAGAATGTGGGTGTGGTCTGTATTCGGAAATGCTTGCTATAGCACTAGTTCTCTTAAAGTTTTTCAACTTGTAGGATAGTGAGGACAATAAAACACTTTTCATCTGAGTGGTTATCATGGCCAAATCTAAGTCATACATGCTACACTTGTAATCACAAGAGTATAAATCAATCCCCACAATTGATTTTGGCCTTAATATCTATTTAACTGGTGCCCAGATGTAGCCCGGGCAAGTCGCCAACTGGGCTACATTCTGAGTGTAGCCCGGGCAACTCCTTTGATCTGAAATGTGAAAGTGTTACATTTCTTGTTGTACATTACATTGGTAATGAACATGCATTGGTAATGAACATGCATTAATCTGAAAGAGATGAACATCTGGAAAATAACCACGTTTTGCAATGACCAACACATTAATGCACACAATGGACTACATGTTTGCACAACTGACTATATCACATTGAGAATAACACATACAGTACAAGTACGTATGAATAGAGATAACATGATGACATATTGTTGTAGACCCTTTCATGTTTGTACCGATCTTGTTTGTTCATTAGTGGCACCAACGTTTTTGGGCATTTTAGCATTAGATACTTCTTGTAAGTCTTTAGCTTTGTAGTAGTGTGGAGCTACCTCCAGTAGCCACTGGGGATCAATCTCTATAATCTGTAAGTGAGAAGAAGGAATAGTCAGTAAACTATAATCATTTATGCATAACTTGAGACACATGCGTGCACACACTGAGTCACTATCCCACGTACCCACACACACACATATGCACCCACACACACACGTACGCACGCACACACATACACCCATGCACACAAACACTACACTACACACGCTTACCTGTCTTGTGAATTCCTTAGTGGTATAAACCAGTTCATGGTATATGACACATTTTGGTAACTCTTCAAATAAACTACTGTTAGGATGAATATGCACAGTCTACAGGAATGACAACATGTAACTACCTACAACTACAAACTTCAGTCCCCTCACTTGTTGATGTTTAATAGTCCTGTATAATCCACCCTTAGACAGAGTAGCAGTGTGGTAGAAGAAACCAGCTGTGACAGCCTAACGGAACAGTGACAACAATTTACTATGATGTGTCAGCCATTGTGTTCACCTTTCTGATGGCTACAGAGTCACCATGACAAGTTGTTGGTTCAATTTCCACTCGTTCCATTAATCCTTCCAACTGATCTCTAACATCACGAGCTCTTCTCATTGACCTGTGGTTGTGATAAGTAATATTAGTAAGATTATACAGTGGTTTTCCTCACAAAATTAATACCTCTCAGGGCACAAAAATTTGCTAAAGTACAGTAGAACCTCCATTATCCGAACACCTGTGTGCCAGCTGAATCACAAAAGTGTTCAGATAAGTGAATTTGTTCAGATATATGAGGCCCATTGATTATATACAGAGCCCCTGTTGAACTACTCTAATAGAACATACACCTGTTGACAAAATACCCTAATAGAACAGTCACTGCTACTGTTCAGATAATGGATGGCTTGGATAACCGAGGTCCTACTATACTTTATCCCACGAGCATGTTTTACCCAATGATTCAGCTTTGAGAAAAATGATACAGTGTATATAGTGGAACTTGTTAAAAGTAGACACTTAATAAGGACAACTGCACAATCTGGATGTTTGGTAATGGTGCCTCGCCTGTAAACTGACATGGAAAATCAGGCCACCTTGATAATCTGGACACATTTGGTAGGTCCCAAGCTGTTTTTAATAAAGGTGTCACTGTATAGCGAAATGTACATCACAAATTGCAGTTGATCTTGTACTGTGCGTCAATACAACTACATTACTAACCTATGTTGTACATAGTTCTCAAAACACCATTGCACTGAGTAGTCTGTCTCCTGCCACTACAAGTGACCACATGAAATCCATGTAATCCATGATAATGTCACATTACCTCATTGTAGACATTCAACAAGGTCAGGTGATCCCCTCCTTGTCTGAAGAAGTTCATACGAGCATTATCAGCATGAACCGTCTTATCCTGCAACAATAGTGTGATTATTGTAATGTGACCCAGATGACTTTCAATAGGACACCAAAAAATACAACTTTAATATAAGAGGCGGTCTTGTTAACAAGATCCCATACAGTCAATACACACATTACACACTAATAGATGCACTATATGTACCTTTGGTCGGTAGAAGATGGAATTGTTAACAGACAACATTGCAGTGATGGTCAATATCTCCTCACTACACTCATACCTGTGATCAAACAGATAAGAGTATAAAACACTGAAACAGTTATGAAATATGCTACAAAAATCTTTACCAATACGTGAGTATCACTGACCACAAAATTAAATATATGCATAGCTATTGCCCAAATTATTCATTAAACTAAGTACGTACTGTGAGGAGTATTACACACACGACGGGGTTATATCAATTTTAAAGGTTTGTGACTACTAAACTCATCCAAGATATTCACTTTCATGAAAAGTATTTAATCACTATTACAGAAGACACATACATACACACCCTACATACATAGCAAAACAGTCCAATAGAAAACCCACCTAAAATGTAAGTATTAAAAACCGTATTATTTTTTGAAGTTAGAATTCCTGACAGAACATGCTACCTCTATGGATACCTGTCTACAATTCTGTATTCTGAGACCATGCGCATTATTATATTACAAAGATAAAACAAGACAAGACATCTTTTAATTTAAAGGTCATTGGTACCAATCAATATAATGTATGTACCACTCACTTTTCTGAAGCAATCAACATCTTGGACAACATTGGATCAACTGGAAACTCAGCCATCCTCCTACCCAGCTGTATGGGAGAGAATTATGGAATCATTACTGATCAATGTACATCGGAAATCATAAACAGTAATGAACTATTATGAATGAATGTGTATAAGCTTAATAGTCAAGCCTGTGTCCCTTTTGTCTATACAGCATCACTTTGAAGTGATATGTGATCGGATCTGCGAAAATCCAGCATAATGGTGCAACTTAAATTTTCAGTATAAGCCATTGATTGCAATGGGTGTGTGTGTGTAATTGAAAAAAGTTTTGTAAAACCTTTAAAGTTTAAATGCTCTGTTCTGTGTGAAGAAAGGGTCTAATGATAAAAACCTGGATATCATCTTATTCGCCTACTCAAGAGGAGTTTGAAAATCTCGAAGAAATTGCATGCGATCGATCTTTCTTTACTGATTTCGTCTCTGTATGTAGTATAGTGAAGAAAGGTGATAGAAGGAAAAACTTAACCAGTAATGGACTCCCCTATTCACGGCAAACATGATGGTACAATTTGCAATTCTGTACTGCATTGTGTTTGTACGTTATAGCTGTTTTTGTAAGCACCTGTAATTTTATTTTCCCAATACTTGTTGTACAAATTGATCTTTCTGCTGTTGCCACTTTGTAGGTCTGTAACTCCAAAAGTTGTTGGCTTACAAGGCTAAAACATGGCCACTTGGCTAAGTAGATTATAAATATTCAACAATAAAGAATTTGAAAAATGCGCCATTATGCCAGGTTTTTGCAGATCCAGTCACATATGATGAACTACTAGAACAACTGCTACACTGTACCTTAGTCAGTTCCCCCAAGTGGTTTAATGCCCCCAGGGCATACAACTGTTCGAGGGCAATAATCAGACACTCGGCTGGTGGTGGATCCATAAAATCAAAATGGATCAGATCATTAATACCAAGTGATTTGAGTAGTAGCACCACATTACCGAGATTGGTACGTTGGATCTGATGAACAAGACAGAGTAAGGAACACTTCTCACTAAACAAGAATGAGACTCACCTCCGGAATTGTGTTCTCTTCCATTTCATTATGATATGCCCAAGCTGTGAAGAGTCTGAAGCATTTACCAGCAGCTACTCTACCTGCCCTGCCTGCCCTCTGGTTTGATGAAGCCTACAAAAAGATGTTGCATCAGTGTGTGTCATATGTAGTGTCACCAATACCACCTACGTACCTTTGAGCAAGGAACGACTACAAGTGACTCCATGCCGGTACGAGGATTGTAACTCTGCTGTTTCACAAATCCGGGATCAATAACATAGATGATGCCATCAATGGTGAGCGAGGTCTCTGCTATGTTGGTAGCCAACACCACCTACAGGTTAATCACAGTAAGTATGACATAAGCATTCAGGAAAAGCAGACCTGCATGACTACAGTTTCAAATCTACTGTGACAATACATTTACGGTCTGCCTACATGTACAATGATTTAGTACATGTTCTATATGCTCTATTAGGGTAGTCTGACTGTTCTGTTAGAGTATTTTGGTGTATGTAATACATACTGCACATATGTACAGGTGCAGTGAACTACCTTTCTAGCTCCTGGAGGAGTTGGCTCAAAGATCTTGGCCTGCATGTCTGATGGTAGGTTAGCATAGATGGGAAGGATCAGTAGTTCTCCTATCTTAGAACCAAGTCGACCGCTACGTTCCTATATAAAAATAAATGCAATTGGAGAAATGTACAAAATGTTCAGTAAACGCATTCAAACTGCATGTACACTCACATGGATGCACTTTACATTCAAAAACACACAGTACACACACAGTAGTCTTGTACGATCAAACAATTATTCTAAGTAGAGCCCAAAGTACTTACCTTTAGTGATTCATAAGCAGTTTCAATCTCTTCTTGACCAGTTAAAAATACCTACAAAGGAATATGTACATACTGTACTGTGCACCTTGAAACACCAATATCAGTGAAGATCATTTTAGTACACATGTATGTACAACCTTTAAAATTTATATCTATGATCGACCTAGTATTTTGCACACTACAATATATGCAAATCGTCCTCTTGCCTAGGCCTTAGTGCATACACAAGGGGTAGTCACTACCAATAGTCTTGTAGAACCATCTGTGACAGGGATTAAAATCAAATCAAGCAGTAAATTAGAACTGAATCAAGCGATCAAGACATCCTAGAAAGTAGTGATTAAGCTAGCTTGCGAGCAAAACGAGAATTTACGAAAATATGTGCTAAATTATCAGCAATCAAGGCCGTGTTAAAGGCAAAATCAAGTGATCAAGGTATATTTTTGTCGATCAAAAACCTTGATCCCGGTTGCAGATGGTTCTACAGGACTATTCTCTTGATACAGTATCTCACACCATCACTACACATGTATAGGTACAAAGCATACCAAGATGTCACCAGGTGGTTGAGTGAGGTGTATCTGAAGTACTGACACTACAGCAGCATCGATGTAGTCAGCCTCTGGAGCCTGTACAGGTGGAACAGTAACTATGAGGTAGAGATCGTGGTTAGGTGGTGTCGTACCTTAGTGTAGTATATGTCCACTGGATACCTCCTACCTGGGATCCTGAACACTGGAGCATTGTCAAAGAACTGCAGTGAAGTGAACAAGATGAAATACATACATATTACATCTTGCACACACACGCATGCACGCACACACACACACACACACACGTAAACAAACAAACACACCCACAAACAAACATTTTTTGACTGAAATGTCTTGTTTGAGTACGTGACTGCTCTATTAAAGTATCACGATCTTACAAAATGGTGGGGCTATGCTCCCTCTAAAATAAGAATGGAAAGCCAATAGCCCCACCCCTCCCATTCCTGTTGCTATACCTATGCATACAAACATACACAAATTCACAAATATACACAAACATACATCTGAGAACTTCTCAGCGTCAAGGGTAGCACTGGATATTAATAGTTTCAAGTCTGGTCTAAATCGTGCGATATCCTTCACTAGACCAAACAAGATGTCAGTGTGTAGAGTCCTTTCATGAGCTTCATCCAGTATCATCACACTGTGAAGAACAAAGATGGGTGGGGCTCAATATCAATAGGTCTGCTCACCTGTAACCTGCAAGATCTGGCTCACCAAGGAACTCTCTTAGCAACATTCCATCAGTCATGTACTGTGAGGTTGACAAGTATACGTAAACATCTACAAATGTTATGGCTCAGAATTATTTGAGGCAAAAAAGAAGCCAATCACCTACTGTATGTAATCAAAATAATTTACTGGGTGCACTTTTACCGAATAAAATATTGACCTATGTAAGTAATGTTCTTTCACTCCTACTCACTCAGTAATCACACACTCACATTTATGCATAAGAAACAAAGGTAGGCACACATTTCTCACCTTGAGTTTGGTTCTCTCAGATGTGCAGTCTTCAAATCTGATACTGTATCCAACCTGTGTAGTGTGTAATAGTGTTGTGACTCTCATATGTTATGTATAAAATGTATAGTAAAGTAATACATCCATTTATGTGGCTTGGTTTACACACAGAATGACCATGAAATGCATTATTACGTACATAGAGTGGATACAGTCAAATATGGTGGATGGGTGTTCATACAATCCAGTATGGTCAAATATTGTTTCTGTGCAGCCCAATCAAATAAAGGAACGTCATTTATTTATAAACATGCTCAATTACTCTATTAGAACATACACATACACTCAAATGGATCAGTCACATATGGAGTAATTTAAGTTAATTGATATTTGGATAATCACCTATTCACTGTATCATACAGTACGGTAGTACTGTATATTATAGATCTCGGAGGTTTGGGTTTTCTGGCCAAAAATATCACCCAAAACCAGCTTCACAATACCATCCTGGCACCTTGGCAGTATTGGTTAGGTATAAGCCCAAAAGTGCCTTCAATATGACCCTAAACACTTTCAATAGATTGTTACAAAATGTAAAAAAAAAAAAAAATTCTACTAACTGCTTGCCTGATGCCTTCAGGCAAGCATAACTCAATAACGGCTAAGCCTATGGGCTTGATTTTTTTACTGCTCGACGTCGCTTCATCCCAAGACATGCCTTTTGGTATACCACAGTACACACACTGCATGCATCATGGACTTACCTTTGTCCTCCTTTATTTATTTATTTATTTTTGCTGACAGCCCAAGATGTCGATTTGCAGTAGTGCAATGTATTGCTTCCCTACATTTGTAAACGGGAATCATCCGTATTTTCTATGGTAAGTGGATTGATTACAGAGGCGCTTTTACAGTGTAATATTGTTCTTTGTTTGTAATACTGTGTAACAGCCTGAAAATATGTGAAAGCGAAGCATAATGGCCACTTCACTTTCGAGTCATAGTTGGGGCATGCGAATCGAAAATGGAAATATTAACTCTGGTGCCATCCTTTCTTTTGATGTGGAATGCACAGGTTCACCAGTCACAATAGTAACCTAACAAGTATAGGAATTTAAGTTCAATTAGGAATCATAGAAAAAAAGTAGTACGGAGGTCGCCTACACTTGCAGACATACTAGTGAACATTTAATCTCTAATTCAGTCATGGGTATAGACTTAATTAGGGATTAAATGTTCCCTAATCGAAGTTAAAATTCCTAATTTTCCTTACACTTATTATAGATACAGTATGTACCACAGAAAAAAGTCTACACTACTGTATGAGGGATGCAAGGCCTAATATCCATATTTTACCAGACCATGATGCAGAGTGAACTGACTGACACAAAGAAGTTTTACTGAATATCACAAACACATAATAGGCGCATGCACGCACCCACACATATGCATTCACAGAGCGTACCTCATTCCCCAGCTTAGTTCCCATTTCTTCAGACACCCTTGCTGCTACACTCATGGCAGCTACTCTCCTCGGCTGTGTACAACCAATCTTCTTCCCATCATTACAATAGCCCTATAACAAACAGTAAAATAAACCCAACACTACCACCATGAATAAATCACTACCACTTAGAAGTTAACTATGCAAGTTTGTAGTTAAGAAGACATCTTAAGTGCTAACTAGCATATACAGACTTAAATAATGAAATGTTGAGCCAGTCCACATAGGCAAAATACAGGAAGGTAAGGTTTTGTTATGTATGTATGTACATGTCAACATATTTGTTAAACCCCATTATAGCCTACTAAGGGAACTAACGCTACATCAGTGTGTTACAGGGCTGTATATATGTAGTGATGTGTGATACACCTTTTTTTTGTTGTAAAATAATTTTCGTATGCAAAATTTGTACGAAAATTTCTTGCACAAAAATTTTTATACAAGATCAAACAACTCTAATAGAGCAGCCATTCACGTAAATCATATGAAAATATTTACACGAAAATTTTTATCACGAAAAGTTTTTGCACGAAAATAAAGTGAATTACAGTACATCAACATAGCAATATTCTGGGTATTGCGATACCGATATCATACGTACTTGCATATCAATATTTTGATTGTGCAGTCACAGAGAAGTGAAGGTCTGGTTTTGTGCTTTTAAACAGTGTAGCTTAATTGTTTACCAGTTTCATAGACTCTTTAAGCTACAACAGTGCAGTGGAGTAATAACTGGTACTAAACAATGGCTCGCCCACGTATTTAATTAAATTTAAAACGAAAATCTATTTTTGCACTAGAACAGTGTAGCTGGGTTGCTTACCACTTTCCTGAATTCTTACAGCTTATTATATAACAGTACAATGGGCATGAATGGGCTGGTATTTTGCTACGAAACATATTAGTAGCCCACATATTTAATAACACTTAAGGCACTTTTAGTATCATATCGTGTGTGGTATCGTATCAGTGATTACACAGACGGATACACTCTTTCAGGCATATCACGCATCACTACATACGTGAAAGTTAGCAATATAAAACATTAGAAATGGGAATCACCAATAACTAACCCACCATGCACGTTGTACAAACAGTAAGTACACCACAAACGAGTACACAATACATTCACTCACACCCTCATAAAGGTATTGAGGTATTTGTGTGGTCTTGCCAGAGCCAGTTTCTCCTTCTATGATCAGTATCTAAGCGGATCACATGATCAGATGACGTGATGAATAAAATGACAGAACAAACAATGACAGTGAATACAACAATCTGCAGAGACCACCAGAGTATTGTAAACAAAACTATTACCTTTCCCACTACCTACTGCTAGGTGTACCTTCATTACAAACAAAAGTGTCACTTTCTATGTAAAACTTATTTGTGAAACTTCCCATGGTGTATACAAACACAGTACCTGGTGATCCTTAACAGCTTGTAACAAACTCTCTCTGAATGGAAAGATGGGAAGGCTCCGTCTTGTCTAAAGTGGCATATCCAAATAAACGTATTATATTACAGCAACAATAATGATTTGCATTGATCTCTACCTCTTCCAGCGTCCATTGTCTTCTCTCTGCATCAGTAGGGCCTTCCTCCTGTGACACAAAATGCGTGCAAAAATAATAGCCACACCCACATGTGAAGAACTACACCCACCGCTTCTGCATCCATGGTCCCCTCCACTTTATTGGTCATCACAAACTCAATCTCATCCTCCATTAACAGCTCATAGTCTTCTTGCTACAGAGAACATCTTACATAAAACTAAACAAATTAAAGGTTAAGAATTTCTGCAAAACAGCAAGTACTGTTCAGTACGCAACACATTAGAAGTAGTGCTGAGCGATTTTGATATTCCATAGACAGTACGGTATTGTCAACTTGATTATTGCGGTATGACTAAATTATTGGCATACCTTAGTTTGATGCTATTTTAGACCTACAGCACTAGATTTAGACACAGAAATAACCCTAAAAATTTTCAGTTAACGACAGAATTTTGTTGAAAGCCAATTGCAATATATTTACTGCAGTACATATCCATTCATATGTACTGTAAGTAGACTTCTTCACACAGGATATGTTATTTTAGCTACTAAAAGACTTATGTTTTAGAATTCACGGTATTTGCGGTAGTTAAAAAATTGGACGGTACCAAAAGCAGATACCGTGGTTTAACTAAAATATTGTCATATTGCTCAGCACTAATTAGAAGTTCATATTGTGTGGGAGTTAATGCTAATCCATTTGGCATGTAATAGCAATGTATCCCAGTGTATTCTAGACACCTTTGGTATCTGTGGGATAGGCATACTAGTTTCAGATCTACAACGTAAAACATAGCTACAATTAAGAACTAAATCAAAATCCCCTAAGGATGAATCTTGACAGTTGCAAGTTTAACATCCACATTACTGGATGTCATAATGGTTTAACCTGGATATGATTCTATGCATATACAAAGGGTGAATGTATGTACCTTGTTTCGTTCTTTGGCATCTTTAGCTCCAAACTTCATAGCTGAACTGCCAATTTGCTCCTCTTCCCATTTCTTCAGGTCAGCATTTGTCCCAAACTGATAGTGGTATCCATAGCAACATGTAATTTGGTGAACATTATCTAGAATATTACCTCTTCTGGTTCTGTTGGTTCACTGAATTTCACTGATGGTTTCTATAGTAACATAACAACATGTTGGTCAAGACAATTATGCACGTATATGGTTATAAGGAAAGGCACTACTGCAGTACAGTCACTAATAACTAAGTACACACATGTAATACATACAATGGAGCCTGAGAACTTGGGTCTAAAAATAACGACTTTATAGAAACATGAAGGCAACAACATGCGATCATGTAAACAACCTACGCATTTATCTTGCCCCTACTATCTCCATCATGTACTATGTATGAGTAAGTACAAAGAAATAGAATGTGCAATGACCTATAATTCAAATTTTGCTTAAGACTTGATGCCACACAAGAGAAGTAGAGAACACAAAACAATTGAGATGCAAACAAACATAAAAGATACACACTTACAATGTCTTCACTGGGAATAAAGTAACGATCAACTCTTTCTAACTCTTTGGCCTAAGCATGGCACACAAAGATAAACAAGTCAGATATCAAAAAGTTGGATTACCTTATCATGTTCAGAAGCTAACTGGTAGAGCTTCCTTTTGTACATCTGATCCAACTTCTCTCTTTCTGTTAACCTGCAGGATATAATTTGTAACGTGTGTAGTGTAACAGAACATGTTTGAACTGGAAATCAACCTTCGCATTAAGTTACATTTCGGAATGCTGGGATGACTTATCAACGTGTTTGGCCTAGTTTTCCATATTTCAGCAGCTTTTGTAGGATTAAAAAAAAAAAAAGGAAGTGATGTCGCCACAACTGCCATATAAATACTGCCATGTTCCTAGCCATTTATCTTGCTTCATCAAGTGAGAGGTAGGATCCGTTAGATCATGTCGTCAAGTGACTCTCCTTCCCATCGCTGGTACCACAAGAAGCGCCATCATCGTCACAAATGGAGAGTCATCGCAATCAGCCTCCTTGCTCAAGTCAATACATGGAGAAATGGCGACAAACCACTCCCTGCTCTGCGACGAGCTGGACAAGATTTCTTTAAGAGTGACCACCATTGAGCAAGGTTCGTCTGAGTCAACCAGCAGGGAGTAGAGTCTCCTCACCACCTCATCCCATCCTGTGGAGCAGAGTCTCCCCTCTATGCCGTCCAATGCAGTGGAACAGAGTCTCCCCATTGCAACTAACCATTCCCTGCCCTCAACAATTGGGACCAAACTGATAGGGCAGAGTTCCAGTGAGAGCACTAGCATTGCGAGACGCCCTCTCAAAGTTACTTGAGACTGGGATGAATGGGATGACAAAGTCCCCGATTACGATGAGCTTGTCTACTGGCAGCCCAGCAACTCTGACCCCAAAGAGGGTGATACCCGCAGGATCTCAGCTACTAAAGCTAAGATAGTCAAGGATGCCTTCTCAAAAAAGCTACTTCCCAAGAAGAGTAAAGCGATCAAGAGGAAACACCCAAGCCAGACACTCCATTCATTAAAGTTCTCCCACTATTCAGTCAAGAATGATGCCAGTAGCAAAGAGAGCTGACAGAGGCCTAGCTGGTCTACAAGGATATGTCCTGGATACGACAATTCCCTTAGTCAATATTCTGGAATCAGCCAGAACAGGTACATTCAACCCTATAAGGAGGCAGCAGAGTCTGCCTAGCAAGCCCCAAAGCTTGTCGGCAACGCATCAGCTAATATATCCACTGAGAGATGCTGTAAAGCTTCTCAGTGCCTCAATAGAGAGCTGTCCACTCTAGAGGAGGAGGTGTTGACCTTTAGCAATGCCGCCCCCTTTCTGTTTAGCCCCTCATTCCAACAGAAGATGAAGGACCACATGGAGGGACTTAGAAATCTCAAACATCAAACTACCTCTTATGGTCATGGACGGCAACACCGAAGGGCTACTCCCTACAGTCCCAGGAAGGTGGCAACAACAGGGGCAAGGGACAGAAAAACTCTAAAAAGACTGGAAAAGTGAACTCAATATTTGTATGCTGTTTGAACAAGCAATTAAATGTATCAAAAAGTACGAACATTCAAAGGGTTGTAAATGACATCCAGAGCAGGAGGTATTTAGGGTCCACCACCAAGGAAGCCAGGGTGACCTTGCAGGTGCCAGAGTGCACACAAAAGCAAAGGACATCAGAGAAAATACCACCCTCCAATCAACAGGTGTTAGAGACCACTCAACAAAATCCAGTAGCAGAGTCCACTCTGCATTCTGTTATTTACTCAAACATGTTCATAGTCCCCAAAAAAGATGGGGGTCAGAGACCTGAACAAACATGTGAAATCAGAGCATTTCAAGATGGAGGGCCTCCACACAGTCAAAGCTCTACTAAGGAGAAACAGCTGGTAGACCTGAAGGATGGTCCCAATAGCCCCCCCACCCCAATTTCAACATCTCTTCAGGATGGAGAAGAAGACATATCAGTTCAACTGCCTCCCCTTCAGCTTGTGCACAGCCCCAAGAGTATTCACAATGATACTCAAACCAGTGGTGGAGATGCTCAGATCTCTGAGCATCCAACTGGTAATTTACATGGATAATATGCTTCTAATAGTGGACTCCAAGCAGAAGCTAACGGAGCACGTCCAGTTGACATTGTTCTTTCTCAAAAGCTTGGGGTTCATCATCAACAGCAAGAAGTCCATCCTGGGGCCCACCCAGGAAATAGAGTTTCTGGGAATGAACAATGGGCCTGAAATTTCCAGGAGAGAAGATCAGAAAAATCAGACAGAAAGCTTACCGTCTGCTATACCTCAGCCCAACTGCTTTCTCAGCTTCTAGAGAAACTAAATGCAAAAATGATTTGCTGCCCTATTTTGTCGTTCACTCCAGATCTGCCTAAAACAAGCTTTGTCAGACAATCAAGGGAATTACTAGGCAGTGGTCCAGCTGTCTCCCCAGGCACTGGAAGACCTTTAGTGGTGCACCTTTCCTCCTGGAATTGAAGAAACCTGACTACCTAGTTAGCTTCCATGACAATAACATCAGATACTTCTCTAAAAGGTTGGGGAGCCACTTGCAATGGCAATCGGACCAGAGGTCCATGGTCCCCATCCAAACAGTCCCTTTACACCAACTGCCTGGAACTGCTAGCAGCCACCTTGGCAGTTCAGACATTTGCGAAAGAGAAATCAGGCATTTCAATCCAGCCAATAGCAATCAGATGGGACAAATGGTATTGTCCATCTCGGCATATTCTCTGCAAACATCACATCGTTGATATGTGATCCAAGCATTCCAAAACGTCATTACCTAAATGGCTCAGATCACAGAGTGATTGCCAGCTGTTCTTACATGAGCAATGTGAGGTGAATATATCAATGTCCCACCCATTCCTTACCCATTGATACGTACATTCAACTGTGTTGTTTAAGGAGCAGAGATTCCCATACTGACAGTGAGCAGTCTCCTTCATTACTAGTATTACTCCAATCAGCAAACCTGCTTTAGCCACATAAATGGCCGATTGGTGTAGGCATGTGGCAGTACTTAAATGGCAGTTGTGGTGCACCACTTCCTTCTTTTACTGATCCAGACTAAAATACAGTCAAATACGTTGATATGTTCACTAGTGCTCGGTGGTATTGAAATTTGAATACACGGTATTAGTAACAGGAAATTATCATGGTATATCGGTATATACAGCCTGTAGTTAGCTTGTATGGAATGTCATTGTATATATCATTATTAAGGATTATTTCTTGGGCTTAATATGAAGTGGTGTGCATCCCAAAAACCAAAGAATGTAGTCAGTACAAGTAGGCAAGTGCTTGTGATGTGCTCGGTGTTTGTTTATGGTGTGGCTTGCTAAACCATCAACAAATTGAGCAATTAAACACCAAAATTAATGTTAGATTAAAAAACACCTGGTATATATTTTGATATACCAGTTATCAAAGACTGTCATGGTATGATAAATGGTTATGTTAATTTATCACGGTAAACAGTATTACCGAGCACTAATGTTTACCTCACATTCCTCATGTAATCCAAAATAGCTGGCAATTGCTCTGTGATCTGAGCCATTCAGGTAATTGTAGATGGTAATGGCTTACAGCTATGACAGTATATTGAGCTTACAAAGTGTTATAAAAATTGGCTGATATTGGGTGACTTTTAAAAATTTCACTGGTACCATGGCCATGCATATTATGGGTACATATATACACACAATACAAAAAATGACAAAACACAGAGTATGGTACATATCTATTCAAGATTTCATAGTTACCAGCACTATTTAACACTTACTACTGACCTGCCACATGCAAGTACCTGCTACAAACATTTGGCCTAACACACATGAACCATGGATTGGGATAGCAATTCACATGTTATATAGTTCATACTAGCGACATACTTCATTTCATTGTATAGGAAGTCTTCATCAGCGATGTCATCTCGTAATTCTTCCAGCTTATCTTTCCGTCTCTTCTTAAGGTAGTCTCTCCTAGATTTCTTCCTCAATTCTGGTATCTACAGTGGAGACGACACCATAACTAGAGCAGGCACCTGTGGAATAAGCTCACCAGCTTCTTTTGATCTTCTTCAGCAACTTGTAGTCTCTTTTTAGCTTCTTCATAACCCTATGACAACAAAAATAGTATCAAGCAAACTCTAAACTGTTGCACCTTTTTATCAGATCTCTCTGCAATTTTTCTGGTATGTTCTTTGTCTCTTTTCTTAATCCTTTCTGCCAGTGCATCTCTCTCTTCCAAGTCTTTCATTCTTTCCTCTTCTTCCTTCTCCCATTCATCCGAAGATGAATCATCCTTCTTCCTTTTGATTTTCTCATCTTCCTTGTCTTCTTCATCACTTTCCCACTTGGAGGTCTTATCAGTTCTAATGTGTTTCCTTTTTCTATCATGAACCTTTTTCTTTTTTCTCTCTTCTGTGACAGGAAGCGTGAGAGCTTCTTCTTCAGGATCAGACACCAACTTGTAGCTCTTGACTCGTTGTTGTTCTTTTATAGCAGCACGTTCCTTCGCCCTCCCAGGCTTTTCTGCTACCTTCTTGTGTGGGACTTTGTCCCAAAGCTCTGCAGCAAACTGTCGTACTTCATCGTTTAACTTTATCGTGCCCGTGTTCTCCAGTTGCGAGTACAACTCCGGTACACTGGTGGCCTTCTTGGCTAGTCCCACAAGATACCGAGCGATGTACTTGTCTGACAGTCCCAGGATTTGATGTAGTTGATCAGATACCCACTGTTGGGTGTCTGCTTCAGCCATTGTTTAATTTTGATTGTGGGATTTGATAGTCGACGTTGGGTTTACGCCAAATAATGACGTTCTAATTAATCACGTGGTTCGCGACATACTGGTGCTGGGTTTGGGACGATCTGACCACTTTCGGTGGGTGAGTTTTATAGCTATCACTGTACGTTTGAGCAAATATTTTGTGTTTGTCATTCTCTTTAGTCGTGTGGTACGTCTCCGCACATCGTAGACTCTTCACTTGAAGTAGTTAGCATACTTTTTTTTTTTTTTTTTGCAATGATGAGTAGCTACTATCATTAATACAAACAATAAATCGCAAACAGTTATATTTTTTTGCTGCCAGGAAAATATCACTGGCAGCAGGCTGTGGTCTACCACATGAAGATCTCGCCCCTCTTTATTGATCTAAGCAGGGAGAAGCCGGATAAGGCTGCAACGAAGTCAACGAATATAGTTTTAGCAGAAGCATACTCAAAAGTTAAGGTAGAAAGTAGTATACCAACCGAGTGTTCTCTCTTGGGCATGCATGCACTTGCCTGCAATTGGGGATCAAATCATCACTGGGATTTTTACAGAGTCAGATGTTAAGATTCTGGCTCCTCAGGGAGTATAGTCTTCTTGTTGGGTAGTGGGATGATTAGACTTTTTATTCGCAGTAGTTGGCACACCACAGTGTGTGCCATTCTTTCCAACTGGAACACACTTACATATATACAACAGCACAAACATCTAGACAACAGTATAGCTATTAAAAAAAGCGCTGGAACCACTACAAGAGAGGTATGAGCTAATTATTAGAGCTAATTACAAATCACTTAAACTGTGTTGAGGCCTTTCCCTGCATGAGGATACAAAAGAATTATAATTACAACAGAATTATAATTACAACAGTAATGATTAATAAATTCCACCTGATAAACAAAAGTGCTTATTAATGGTTGAATGATGGCAATTTAACAGGTGTCTTTACAGCACGCATTGTAGCAGGGTATGATGGTGCCACTCAAAAATTTATGCGAGATTATGCAATCTATATAGCAAAGATTAGCTAAGGTTGTTAGTTACAGACTACAGTCATCAGTTGTAGCTTCTTTGTACACATGTATAGCTACTTCTACAGGAGGCCCTTCCATATGGCATGTACCACAATGAGCAAAAGCTGTCCTCCACCTTTGTACACACTTTAATTCAACTATAATGTTGAGTCCCTTGTTTTTCCCTGTTGTTTTTTCCCCCAATTGGCTTAATGTATATGTAAGGTGCCATTAAAAATAATTATAAAACTTGTGCCTACCTATTTGTTTATAACTTAATAATTAAAATTAATTTTGTCAAGGTATCATTTTGATGCTATGTACATGGTTTGGATGACTAACACTATGAGATCTTTATAAAACTTTTTTGTGGATTGTTTACAATCAGAATCATTATGTGGTAGCTATCCTAGTCCAGTTGACTAAGTATTCACTATCTCCATATATGTACACTGTGCCATGAATAACATACTTTGTAGTGAATACCCTATATTTATTTATTTATTTTTTTTATTAACGCTTTACAGCACAAGTGCTGAAGGTTGGTTTGTAAAAATGTGTAGGATAGAATTATCGAAGTGACTGTAAAGCCACAGTTATTTTAACTGTTAGAACTTGAAGAATGACGATAAATCAAACTGTTCTGAATCAGTATTTCCTCTTATCTTTATGTTAGATATACACATATATAACAGCTAGCACTCAGTGCAGGTAATTTGCAATTAAAACTTAAAGCCAATACACATCATAAAATGTGCCTTGTGACACTTATCGTCTCCTGGTACCAGCTTCAAAGTTTATAGTATAGTATGTTAATCTATATATTACCTATTGTTCTTACTGACAATCCTTGCTACAATGCATGGCCACCAACATTGTGTCAAAAGCACTTGTGCTGTAAAGCATTAATAAATAAATTAAAACAAAAAAATATGCTATCAGTGAATGCCTGTAATAAAACTGATTTACTTGAGGCTTGTCCAGGTCAGTATATAGTGTTTTGAGCTAATGTTATCTCTACCCAGGGAAAAACAGACCTGGAGCAGTTCTCTACACTCTTTTTCATGATTAACCCTGTCAAATACAATTGAGCACTGGCTGATCTGACTCATGGCCACTGAGATGCTCTGTAATAAACTGTCTCTTCACATAAGACGCTTTTCTGTCTATATAAAGCTGACAGGAACTAAAATTGCAAGCTGTCATTAATCTTGTCTTAAGTGCTAGTGGCAATGTTCCCATATTCCTGGTATATTATCTTCTTTTCTATTTACTATAAACTCGGGCACTACAAATTGTCCATCTGCAAGTTAAATTGAAACTGGCAAGTTAACTAACAAAAGTTGATGACATATGTAACCTACAAGATAGGCCCGGCTCAGTTTCAAATCTTGAACTGTATACATTCACTTATAAAGCATATTATGCTTACATTCCTTCAACAGGTGTGGCTATGTGTGTAATGCTAGGTGTTATACTGTATGTCAGCAATATAAGTACATAATCATGCAGCTGGCTACTCTTAATTATTTTTGTATGTATGCAGGTGAATTTGCAACATGGATGTGTGGCAGTATAGTTTACTGTTGGAGAATGTAAAAGGACACAGAAGAAACACTTTAGGAAAATTTTCTGAGACACTGGTATTTAAGGGATCCTTACTGGAAACATTAGTCGATCATGATGAACTGATGGTGCCATTCACCGATCCTCCCCATAACTATAGGACTCTAGTAGATCTTTCTGAATGTGCCACATTGTATTGTCATAGTGATCAGGTATGTCAGTTGACAACTGTTCAGAAAGACCTGTTACTTGGAGTACAAGAATTGCATAGCCGACTTGAGATTGTTGACAAGTTAAGTTGGGCAGAGTCGCTTGAGATTGGGTCTTCAGTGTTCGTCACTCTTCCATCAGATAAACAAGTGATGGCAACTGTGCAATACATTGGAGAAGTGATTGGTATAAATGGGCAGATATTTGGCTTGAAGTTAAAGGTATGTATGTAGTTGCATTAATAGTAGCTTACACGTGTGTGCCAATTTTTTATGAATAAAGCAAAAGAAGAAAGAAGGAGTAAGTGGTACTATTGGGGGAGTTGAATATTTTAAGTGCAATCCTGGTTGTGCCATGTTTGTAGCAATTGACAAGTTAACTGAGATACCTGAAAAAGCCAGTAAATCTTCTCAAACCTTAAGAAGGTCTATGAGTCAATCCATAAACACTGATGAAGAAGATGTCACAATATCCAAACGTTTTTCATTGCAACCTGTCATTGAAGCTCAACTTCCAGCATTTGAGATTGCACCAGACAAAGTTCGACATGGTACATTGCCTGTAGGCACACCCCCACAAATGAAATCTAACCTCAAGCTGCAGCCGAGACCCAAGGCAATGACAATTTCAGAGTCACCTGCACCTTGTTATGAAATTGGAAACAAAATATCATTTTATGATAAATATAACAGAAAGCTAAGTGGTACATTGAGATGGATAGGCAATAATGAAGTTGATGGTTCAAAGATGCTGGGAGTAGAAGCAGTAAGTTACATGCACAGTGTAATGTGTGCAATGGATGAGAAACTATTAATCAAGTTTGCCTTGTCTTATATTGTTTTTTTAAGCAAATAGAAACAATCAAGAAGTTATGAAAGTTCAGTTACTGTAATAGAATATATGCACAGACAAGCAAACACGTATTATGCGTATACCTGCACCTGCCCTATACCTGTAAGTGTGACAGAGAGAGTGGCAATGAATTGTCAATTTAAAAAGCAGGTTGAGAAAAAAGCATCAAAATACCATGCCACTATAGTGGGTGCATACTCACCTGAGTCCCCCTCCAAAAACAATAATATCAAAGAGGTAAACATATGTTTACTCCCAGTGGTTTGTACTAGAACAAACATGTTTTCTTGTTGTAAACATGTTTGTGCGCCTGTATTGTCCATACTAAATGTATGGGATATTTTTAAAGCCTCATAACTCATTTGTTCTTGCCTGTATTGAAGCACTTTTTTTGATAAGCAACTCTGGTGTTTAAAGGGTTTCACAGCATTACTAAAATTAATGTTGGGGCAGCTGGCCCATGTAGCAGGAGTTATTAACAAGAAACAATTAAGGGCCCAGGTGAACGTGAATTGTCGTAAGAAAAATTTGAAACTTTGACGAATTCAGACTTCAGCAGATTTGACAAATATAATGTTGATGAAAATGAAGAAATTGTAGGCAAAACCTGTACTTTTAAGGGTGCTTATAAACATTTGACAATTTTTTTTGACATCAAAATTTCCTTGCATACAGTATAGTGGGATTTATTTAAACACACAACCTACTGAAGCTCTTTATTGTACATGAATCGAACTATCTACAAGGCAAACAGTTCAGTCTGTGGTTTGCAGTAATGCAGTACAACTATTTTCTCTATACCATGGTCTTCATTTGCTGCAGACAACAAATGAAAGCACATGGGAGCTTGCAACGAAATCTTACTGTCTATCATACAGTATAATAGTACTATATAGTATGGACCACAAGGTTTGGGCGTGGCCCATGATAAACATCAACCCAAAACCAGACTCACCTTTCCCTGATGATGATGAGGCAGTATTGGTTAGGTAAAACTAGCCCAAACAAGCCTTCAGACCGAAATGCTTTCCACAAGTTGCTATGAAATTTTTTGTTGTCTCGTTGGAGTTTTGACCAATTTTCCAACGACAAATGTTTTCAAATTAGAGGTCTTGGTGGAATTTTGACTAATTTTTCCAACAACAGATGTATTTTGGTAGCAAAGTTGATGTCTCATTGGGCTTTTTACCAAGTTTTCCAATGACAAACATTTTGGTCACTGAAATATGTTTCGGTAGTAAAGTTGATGTCTCGTCAGACCTTTGACCAATTTTTCCAATGATAAATATGTCGGGAGTAAAGTTAATGTATCGTTGGACTAATTTTTTCAACGATAAATATTTCGGGAGGAAAGTTAATGTATCGTTAGACTTTTGACCAATATTTCCAACGACAAATCTTTCGGTCACCAAATTACTTGATATATTGTTGGACTATTGACTGACTTTTCTAGTGATAAACCTTTCGGTCATTGAAATATGTTTCGGTAGTAAAGTTGATGTATCGTTGGAATTTTGACCAATTTTTTCAACGATGCCAGAATATTTCGGGAGCAAAGTTGATGTATTGTAAGACTTTTAACAAGTTTTTCCAATGATAAATATTTCAAAAACAAAGTTGATGTATGGTTGGACTTTTTCAACGACAAACTTTCGGTCACTAAAATATGTTTTGGTAGTACACTTGATATAATATCATTGGACTTTTGACCAACTTTTCCAACCACAATCCTTTTGGTCACCGAAATATGTTTCGGTAGTATCATGGGATTTTGACCAATTTTTCCAACCACAAAATGTTTCTGGAGCAAAGTTAAGGTCTTGTAGGACTTTTGACCAGATTTCCAATAGCAAATTTTTGGGAGGAAATCGTTGGACTTCTGATCAATTTTTCTAGCAAAAACTCCCTTGTTGGCGAGAAGTCAATGATTAAGTAGAAGTTGAATGCAGAGAAGATCACAGATCCCAGCTGTGTGGCTCCTCTGGCACATGCCTAGATTGCATGTTGCGGGGGATCAAGTCACCACTGCAGTGGCATAACTAGACTTGTACCAACACCAGGGCCCAGTGCAATAAGTTGAAGTCGTATACACAAGCAAAGCTATTAAAGTAGTCGAATTATCGAAACGATAATTATTTCTAGAGGTGCTTATACCAATAAGCTGGCAGTTTGAAGTGATTTGACAATAACCAAAGGTAATATAGCTGTTTTGCAGCCAAAAAAGTGTGCTGTTGTCAAGGTCTCGATCGATTATTCGGTGAAATAGTCTTTTTCTACTACTCTATTGCTAATTCTATGGGTGTGACTTGATTGCTGACACCTGGGCCCAGGCCCGGCTAGGCCCGGGTTTAGTTACTCCACTGCACCACTGGGTCTGGAATTTCTTCTGCATTCTTCATTGATTCAGTTACATGTATCTGACTCCCTGTATGCACAGGCTTTATTTAGTCTTCTCACAGGTCCCTAGTGGGACAGCATTATGATAAAAGGTCACCAAAATAATATGTGACCCAGTCTGAGAAAACCGGTCTTATCACCCATCTCAGCAGATTCGATTTTTCACCCAGGACACAAAGCTACACGAATAAACTATCTAATTCCACAATCAAAATCAGCTAGACTTGAGTGGTCTGGTTTTGCTGGCTGCTTTTCCCAAGCCCAGTGGCGATCCGTATGTGCGGTGTGACGCCTTAATGGAGCTCTGGTCAGTCTGGGGGGTGACTGTATGTAGCTGTACAGCTCTGTGGTGTTGAATAAGTACCTCTGCTGTGAAGTTCCTTTCATTTTAGCCAGTTTTGAGACCTCAATGGCCCACAATGTGGCCTAATTCATCCCTTGGCCTTCCTTTTCAATTTTTGAACACCATCTTACCCTCCTCCCACCCAACTTGCAGCTCGCCTGATACAGTCAACCTCGGTTTAAAAACTATCTAAAATGGCGGGAAACTTAGTTGTTGGCTACTTGCACAGTGGATACTCTGGAAGGTTAGGAATTGGTGTAAAACGTGTGAAAATTTGGTACACATAGCTTCAACCATTGGTGAGCTACAACACACTAAATACTTAAAACTGGCGTTTCTCGATACTTTTAATAGGCGATAAGCCCGGTTTTCCCAGACTGGGTCACATATTATGTTTGGTAGCAATGTTGAAGGCTTTTGACTCATTTCCCAATGAGAAATTTATGGTCACACCATAAAAATAAACAGTGGTGTCACTCTCCAGGTGTGTTAAACTGGTAGGGACTTACATATACATGTGTCCTACCAAAACTGGTGTAGATTGATCAATGCAAACAAGAGTTACTGTAGGTGAAACGTTATGATTACCAGGTTGTCCCAAATTAACATGTCACAGGGTGCAGTTTGCTTACATAGGGGAAGAGTAGGACAGGAGTTGTTGACAACATGTTTTTTTTTTGTTGATGATACCAACATTTTTCAGGCATGTTTCTGGTACGGCTGCATGAACTGTGGGGAAAAGCTCTTGTTTGGGGAAAGGTTATTGTCTGTGGGGAAACCTTGAATTGGCTGGGCACGCTGCTGCTGGTCCTGTTTGGCATGGAGATGGTACTCCTGCTGAGAGGTGCTGTTTAGTACAGTCTAGTAGTGATTGACTGGCTAAGTAATCCTACTTCATGTCGGATTAAGAAAATTTACTGTTGGAGGAAAGTTGTATCAATTCTACCCGGAAATTCTGGGGAGAATTTGATTGTGAAATGTTCAATGAGGACAAGGATGATGTTTTGGGGACAAGGCTGCTGCTTTTGGGTAGAAGGCTGCTGTATTGGGGGCAAGGCTTGGGGATAAGGGTGCTGTTTTTTGGGATAGGGGTGCTGTATTTGGGGACAAGGCTAGGGTGCTGCTTTTGGAGACAGGCTGCTGTATTGGCTGCTGCTTGTGGAGACAGGCTGCTGTATTGGCTGCTGTACTGGGGACAAGGCTGCTGTTTTTGGCTGTTATTGTTATTATTATTATTTAATGGACAATTAAAATACAAAATTGATTAATAGGCCAAAGGCCTTTGACAATGTCCATGTCCAGTTTCTCTCCAATATTGGTCTAGTGAGTGTTTGAAAGAAGATATTGTTTTTGCCAGAATTACTTCGTCAGGTAAGTCATTCCATTGTTGGATTATTCTAAAGTTGAAAAAGTGTTGACCAATGCTTCTGCTAATTCTTTGTTTAAAAAGTTTCATTTGATGGCCCCTGGTAACACTGTCTTGTTGTAATGTAAAGATATCTTTTGGGTCAATTTGATAGTAGGAGTTTAGTATCTTAAACACTTCAATTAGGTCTCCTCTTTGTGTATACAA
Source organism: Dysidea avara (assembly GCF_963678975.1). Taxonomy (NCBI): domain Eukaryota; kingdom Metazoa; phylum Porifera; class Demospongiae; order Dictyoceratida; family Dysideidae; genus Dysidea; species Dysidea avara. The sequence continues at coordinate 24,847,527 of NC_089279.1, read as the reverse complement.
AAAAGCGAGTGCAAATCTAGTTCTTGAAGTCTAGCTGTTGAAGACAAGGCTGCTGTTTAAGGGAACAAGGCTGCTGTATTGGGGACAAGGCTACTGTTTTTGAGTGTTGTATTGAGGACAAGACTGAGCAGTTTTTATTGGGACAAGGCACTATATTGGGGAAAAGGCTGCTGTTTTTATTGGGACAAGGTGTTAGGACAAGGTTGCTGTCAAGGCTGATATTGAGGAAAAGGCTGCTATGTTTGAGGACAAGGCTGCTGTTTTGTTGGAACAAGGTGTTGATTTTGGCTGTTGTACTGAGGGTAAGGCTGTTGTAAATTAGAGTTATTATTGGGACAAGGTGCTGTATTGGGGACAAGGTGCTGTATTATGAACAGTACTGTTGTTTTTTAGACAACGGCTGCCTTATTGGGGTCAAGCCTGCTGTATTTGGCAAAGGTTATTGTTTTTGGGTACAAGGCTGTTGTATTTGGGGAAGGTTACTGTTTTTGGGTACAAGGCTGTTGTATTTGGGGAAGGTTACTGTTTTTGGGTACAAGGCTGTTGTATTTGGGGAAGGTTACTGTTTTTGGGTACAAGGTTGCTGTTTTGAGTTAACATACATAAGATGTGTGTAGTATGAAGATAAGTATAGCTGTTTTGAGTTATCATACATAAGACGTGTGTATTATGAAGAATATTGTTATTTCTGGGGACAAGTATTGCTGTTTTGTGTATTATGGTGTTTTTAAGGGGACAAAATACGAGGACAAGGCTGCTGTTTTTGGGGATAACGCTATTGTATTTCAGAAAAGTTACTGTTTTGGGTAAAAGGTTGCTGTTTTCATGATACATGTCGATGCACCAGAAAGTAAGCAGTGTGTCAGACAAATAGATTAAATTATATATTACCATAGTGATAGCTACCCTGCAGTGCACTGTGAGTATATATGTTATCGATTCATGTAACGTGATAAATCATGACCGGTATATTCCCTATATACATGCAGAACCATCATGTATACTTAAAAACGGTTTAAATAGTTCACTGGTTAGTCAAGGCTCAGTGTGTCATAAGCCAGTATTCATTTTTTGTGATTGGCTAAAGCCTGATACTTAGTAGAGCTTGATGCATGATGACTGTTGCAATATTGGCATTATAATCCAGGCCAACCATGTGGAGGTCAGATCTATTGCATGCAATTGGAAACAGGTAATGGACTGGAAAATGGAAATGTTCAAACCTTCATATACATGTGTATGTTATAACCTCGCTTAATAGCCACCTTGTTACTAAGACCACCTTGCCACATGTATTATTAGTCTGTCAAGTATACGTAGTTAGACCTCAGATACATACTTTAGGACTTCATTAATAAGGTCAGCCCATTGTAGTGACCATGTCAAGTAGGCCCAGGTGTATTCTTTATGACCTTCTTAGCAAAAAACACTTATAGTAACTTATGTCAAGTTTGTAAGCTCCAGAAAATTTATGGTCTACTTTATGATGTCAATTTCATCTCCCATTATATTGGTACACACTTCATTCAAGTTATCAGACTACCATCCTTACCATAATCAGTTATATATAGTTCTGTCACATACAAAATAGTGGTTACAGGGACCTTTAACGGCCTTGTAGGTGAAGTGTAGTGCAACTGTATCAAAGAAAAATGCAGTCCCATTTGGAGATGACTTTAAGTGCCTAGCTTTGTTTAGCTGACCTTGACAATAAAGTCATGAAATATAGTGTTTGGAACTTACATTGAAATAGATAGTCCTTGTATATAGGTAGCCATTATAATGAAGTTATCTTATAATGTAGTCAATATAAGAATCTTACAATGCAATCTTTGTACAGAAGTGGTCTTTGTAACAAGGTGGTCTTTAAGAAGTGGCTAATAAGCAACTATTTTAGCATACATGCATATGACAATTTGACCTTTTTCCATTTTTATTTCTGCTGTTTCCAATTGTCCATTTGTGCAAGACAAGGGGAAAACATCCTGACTGCCTGGCAGACTCCTGTAAGTATTCAAACGCAAATCGGATGGCTGCAGAGTCGAGGCTGCCCAGGTCCAGTCATGGATTTTCTCTCACCTTTTGAAACACATTTAGTTCCTATAGACCTTCAGTATTCGTGCTGTATAGCCTTTAAAAAATAAATAAGTGAAAAAGACATCATAATTTGATCGTAATTGTATAATACCATGAGACCCTAGCAATCTAAAAAAGGTGTGAATAGCTATCACTATGTGGGAATTTTGATAGTCGTATATGTACCCTAGGAGAGTTTTGAAAAGTAGACTGCCTGAAACTGATCTGTGAGTATTTTCAAGAGTGTGTGTGCAGTTTAACGTAGTTTTGACTCACCGTTTTGGATGGGGGGAAAGGAGGAAGTCTGAGATTCAATTCCCTAACAACCGTAAAATATAAGCAATGACAAAAAAAAGAAAACAGAAAGTAAAAGTTGTAACCATAAAATGAAAACAAGTTGCAACTTAAAAGCTTGCAAAACCATCAGGGGACTTGAATCTAGTAAATGCACTACTTCACAAGTAGAAGGTACTTTCATTCTTTTAACCAATATGTTAATCTCTTATGAACAGTTTTGTGGTTACTAAAACCTGCTTGTAAAGGCATGCATAAATTGAATGTATCAGTTTACTTGTGGTTCACCATGCAAGGATTTGAACAGGTGCACCACCCTTGCGTTTAATGAGCTGTAGATAATGAATGGTGGCTTTAAGAAGTGTCATTTATTCTTAGTACCTTGTTTTGCACAAGAACTGCTTTGGTATGTGTGGAGACAGTGAAAAAGTTGGTGATTGCAAGGGAATGCAGACAGATGGCTTTTCAGATTTGTACATAAATTTTTAGTATTAGAGCAATATCTTTCTTATCGTCTTAGTGCAAGATGAGTTGAGGACAATAGTGATAAACCACCATGTGCTCAAGCACAGTGGGATAAGATGGTGTCTATAGACTACATGTTTGCAAGAGGATTGAGTCACCACTATACATTATCTGCATTCTACACAGTTTAATGCCAAGATTCTTATTCCCTACATTTACAGGCTTTGGCCCTCTCGTAGGTTCCTATGGTAGGAATTCCAATAAATATTTATTATTAGCACTTTACAGTGTGTGAATCATTATGAAGAATCATGATGGTTAGCATTTGTGCATGAAACTCATACTGTTTTGGTTACTTGGAACTATGTATCAACTTAATGATAGTTAAAAGCAAATCTAGCTACTAAGGAACATGACAAGAATGCACTTTTCCTACCATCCCATTAATACTGATTATGAGTAATATCCAATCAAGGCAGTTTGATTCTCTGGAATATAGGTACGTATGTGTAAATGGAACAAACGTTACCAATGATTATAAAGACATGCTTGCAAAGTGTACTATTTGCTTTTCTCTATCATATAGTGCGACAATACTGTATAGTAGAGACCACAAAACTTTGGGCATAACCCATGGTAAACCATCACCCAAAATCCAGCCTCACTTTTCCCAGACGACGATGAGGCAGCCACTATTGGTTAGACAAGACTAAGCCCAAACAGATCAACCTGAAACACTTTCAACAAGTTGCTATGGAATTTTAAAAGTATATTAAACGGAATTTTCTAGACTGACTGAACTGAGTAACTGATGCCTTCAGATAAGCATAGCTTGATAACTCCTAAGGCTATGGGCTTGGTTTGATGTTACTTCAGCCAGACATATGCCTTTTGGCATACCACAGTGTATACAATGCATTCTTCATGGACTTACCAGTGTCCTCCTTTGTGCCCTATTCATCTTTGCTGACAGCAAAAGGTGTCGATTTGGTGGCAGCGTGAGATGGCTTCCCTTCGTAATGGAAACTGTCAGTGTATTTCATCGTGGCTACTTTGATTGTGGAGGTGCTTTTCAAACAGTTCTTGATTATAATGCTGTGTGACAGGTTGAACATACGCAGCTGACAATGAAGCGTAATGGATACTTCACTTTTCAGATGATAGTTGATAGCTGGGATGTGCAGCACCATTTCTTTCTTTTGATGCAGTATGCGTGGGTTCACCATGCAGTCATAATAATTTTATTTTACAAAAAAAGTTAACAAGCAAGCATACAAAAAATTGGAATTTTCAACTAGAGTAGGGATCATAGCACATTGATAAAAAGTGTTGAAACTAGCTGTAGTAGTACACTTCTTATTGTTTTACTGTAATTTAATATCATTGTTTTACTGTGATTTAATATCATGCACTACTCCAGCTTGATTCAGTACTTTTTATCAATGTGCTATGGTCCCTACTCTAGTTGAAAATTCCAACTTTTTGCGTACTTCTTTGTCCTGTATATCTTTCAATTGTATGTGTGCACATAAACAGTGCACATTTACTGGTAGTGATGTTTTTAACTAAAGCACTGTTTCAATAGGACGATGATGTTTCTTGTGAAGATATTCCACAGCATATACAAGCTGTGAAGAAAGAATGCTTCAAGCTGGCTAATGCAAGTCATACCAAACTTTTCTTTCCAGCTAGCATGCTAACCTCAAACTCCACCATGGTTAAACAGATGAGTAGTGCATCAAACTACAGTGATGACTCTGGAACCATTGCTAAACAGAAGAAAGCCCTTGCATTCTATGAACATGTTCTTGTTAACTCTGATAAGAAGAAGAGAATCCAGAAGTCCAAAGAGGAGATAGCACTTGATGACTGGTCCACTATAGATGAGTCCATGCTAGACAGTAAGCTACAAGAAAAGCTGCTAAATGAAGCTAGCCAACTGAAGCAGAAAAATAAAGTTGTTTGTGATGATGTATCTTCACTCCATGTCATCAATGCTGGCACTGTTGATGACAATGGCCATGAAGCAGTTCAAATGTGTTGTGATCATCACACAGATGAAACTACCAGTTCTCATTCACAAACACAGAATGTTTCTTTGCAAACGCCAAGTTCTGAAGATTGCAGTGTTACACTCAATGAGCATCCTTGGAACCAACAAGATTTAGCCAGTAAGTACAATATGCACATGTGTTACTGCTAATGGGAGCCATTGGTTTCAAATTACAGGATAACATTTAATTTTTTCTTCTATAGATAATGAGATCACCACACAACTTCGTCTTAACCTTAAAATTGTTCAAGATCAGGTAGAGCAATTACAAAATGATAAAAAAGATCAGAAAAGCATTATCAAAAATATTATTGACAAACTTCATCAAGATGTGAGTTCAATGGAGAAGAGATTTCATGATAAGAGTCATGCAATGATGCAAGAAACAGCAGACAGAATACAAAAGGAGAAGCTGAATATAGAAAGCAGCCTAGTATCTAGTCGTAGTTATTTTGAAGAGCAGCTAGCTTCTACACACAACCAGCTTTCTCTCATGCAACAACAGTTGATAGGTTTACGGTCTGTAATTATTTCTAGTCGATTATTATCCATCTCACATGGTCAGTTTACAATTGGAGAAGAAATTGGTAGAGGAGCTTGGGCTACTATCCATAAGGCTACATTCCGAGGAGCAACTGTTGCTGCTAAGTGTCCTCATGGTGCTATAACTTCTACAACGAGAAAATTGTTCCAACGAGAGATGGAAATGGCACTTGTGTGTCAGCATCAAAACATTGTCACTTTCCTGGGAGCTACGATGGAAGGTGATCCAGTAATTTTGATGGAATTGATGGATATTAACTTGAGAAAGGCATATGAACAAGAAAAAGTTAAGGATCACCAGATACATAGTATTCTTCATGACGTTGCTAAAGCACTTCATTTCTTACATACCAGACCAGATCCAGTAATCCATCGTGATGTGAGTAGTGCCAATGTGTTACTGAAGGTACTGTACAATGGTGAGTGGCTGGCCAAACTGGGAGACTTGGGTACTGCTAAAATACAACAGCTAACAGCCACTGCAAATCCTGGTGCTATAGTATATGGAGCTCCTGAAGCTAGCAATTTCTCTAAGCACTCTCCTAAGATGGATGTGTACAGTTTTGGAGTCCTTATCATTGAAATTCTTACAAAAACACTTCAGTTTGAAATGGTGGAAACCCTTAAAGCACAAGCTCAACAACAGTATCCACAGTATGATCAACTGGTCACCAGTTGTACCAGAAAACAGTCAAGTGACAGACCTACAATGTATGATGTTCTTGTACAGTTGGATGAGATTGGAGTGAGCGACTGACTTCACACATATATATTTGTACGTGCGCATACATCAGTGTATTTTTATAGCATTTGCAATTGCCACAAAAATAAAAAATGAAATTTAAAGTGGTAACAATAGAAGAAATACATGAAGCCAGTGTGCAGTTATAGTATCTCAGCCCTACTTTACAAGATTCTACCTCTAGGCTGGAGAAATTACTCAATGACATATATTTTGAAATAATGATACCGTTTGTTAGTGGCTGGTTAAGATGTTGCTTGCCATTTACACTGCTGCTCTGTACTATTGTATAGTATATGTATGCGTGTTTGAGACAGCAGTAGAAGGCATCATGAAGGAAGATGGACTTGATTGCTGTAGGATTGACTTGTGTTTTCATTGTTAATTGATGTATAGTAACCGAATGTGTGAAAAGATGTCATGTACTTCATAACTTCACTTGTGAATAAGCCTGGGAACAGCTTGAAATTTGGTTACAGTATACCCCTAGCCTATAATTATTGTACTGATTGTGTAATTGTAGGGTAATAGGTTAAACACAAGAGTAGTTACAGTCAATCTCAGAGGCTATTATAAGACCTTTTTTTGTAGATCCAGTTACAATTGAACAAGCCATTGAAGTATTGGGCTTTACTGAAGTATATATGGATTCCAAGGATCTGGGGGTGCAGCTGCAGCTTCTAAAATCCATAACTTTTTCATGATGTCTGACCAGCTCTAACTGTATAATATTCAAGTTATTTTAACATTGATTGACATAGTCTATCTTATTTAAAACCAAGTTTTTGTGGCTATTCAATACATTAGTCTCTGTGTATAACTATATACTAGGCTTATAACATTTAGCTAGATAAGTAGTACAAAATTTTAGAGCTTATAACAGCCTGGATGTTTGCCGAAACCGTGCATGGTGAGCTCAGTAGCTATAGTGACACAAGTTTCATGAGTAGCTATATGTCGTATGACTGAGCCAGAGGTAACTGGGTGACAATTACTAAACTGCAAAATTTTAGGACCACTGGACCTATGAAAGGTTTTGGAGTTTTGCAGTCAATGTGCTTTCACAAGAGTCACTTGTGAAAGCATGCTGACTGCAAAAAATACGAAAACCTTCTATGGGAGGAGCCCGCCATTTGGCTATTTAATTATCCATAATTATATGTGCATAAAGCTTGCTAGTTAGGTTTACTTAGTAGTCAGCTCATTTGTGCTTCCATTCGTACAAGTATATATGTTGTTCATTTGGCATTTGTACATGTCAGTACTCATTTTTTTATCAATACTAGTGTTCCAGTCCATTTATGGATTTCTATGCCACACTGCATATTATAAGGTGGAGCCCCAGAAAGCTACTGAGTATCTTTTTAGTTATTATGATTAAAGTACCTGGTAAAGGCAGAGCCTGTATACCAGAAGGCCTTATAAAGGCCTAAGATGTTTATAGTGCCTGCACTAAGTATGTTTGAAAAGTTAGAGAAAGAAGAAAAAATCCATGACTGGACCTGGGCAGCCTCGAACCCATAGCCATCCAATTAACGCTCGAACGCTTACAGGAGTCTGCCAGGCGGTCAGGATATTTTCTTCTTACTATTTTCATTATATATGTGTATTTCTTGTTTCTTTATTAAATTCTATCCCACTAGGGACCTGTGAGAAGGCTAAAGCCTGTGAATACAGGGATTCAGAAATATGTAACTGAAACGTTGTTTATGTGCTTGTTAGTAGTTATCTGTATAATGTAGACTATATGTAGTCATCAGTGGTGGAGGAAGTAGTTGATATGGGGGGCAGGGTCGTATCCAGACTTATGGAAAGGGGGTCAAAATGAACTAATGAACTGAGGCATACATTGTCTCTGGTTTGGTAAGGTGAGACGGAAAAAAAAGGTCACAGCCAACTGACAATAGCTGCCCACCTCACCAGCTACTAATTTACTGATAAACTACTTAAAAATCCTTATATATAGCTCACTACACACTGTTCTAATACTGTGACTGCTTTATTAGAGTGACTACTCTATTAGAGTATCTCGATCTTTACCGATCACGGTTTTCAGCCCCACTCCAAGAAGGATAATTTCGGTGCGATATCATTCTGAGGAGGGGCGAAGCCCCCCTCAGCAGACCGAGAGGGGGGCTTTAGCCCCCTTTCCGCCGCCTATGGTAGTCACTCGGGTAGTCATGTGTTTTTTTTTATGTAGTACTGTATGTACCTTGGGGAAGCACCCTTGTACCATAGAGGACTTGCAGCGTGACGTAAATCATCGTAATTGTTAAGCAACCGTAGCTGTCGGCCATGTTTCGGGACAGTGTTTTGGCTGAAAAGCGCTTTCTCAGGATTTGGTACAGGCTGTAATGAAGCGAATCAGTGTTGAGTTGTGTTGTAAATACCACACAGCTCGTTAAAAAAGGCGACGAAGTTAGAATTGGTGAGTAATGTACCGAAATTTAATTAGCCACCTATTTCACGAAGCCAATGATAAGATCTTCTATTTCGAAACCAGCCCCGCGGCCAGTGCCACTATACCCAGCGCTTAGTGAATAAATCTCGTTACCTTCATTCTGACCCAATATGCGCCATAGAAAGTTGTCCCGAAACATGTCTGCCTAGCAACAGTTGCTTCACGCGTGCAAGTCCTCTATAGATATATTATCTATGCTTGTACAGGCTGTCTTTTTGAGAGAAATTCTCACAGTTCCCTAGACAGAATTCGCAGAACAGAATAAATTAGATTATAAATAAATATGTGTGCAATCTTCTCAATGCATAGCGCATGCGCAATTCTCTCGTCGCTCACTGCTCCGTTACAGTACGACAGTGTACGATGTCTATTCTGTCACTTACCATCAAACTTATAAACACGAAGCGAAGTACAGTCATAGCTAAAGTGATCCAGTTTGACGAAAACGCTATGGTACGTGACTGCATCGGTATTATTCACCAGCGAATGCTAGAATCAAGACTAGAATCGATCCTACTTGTAGGTGAAGCTGCCAACCCCTGCGCGGATGACTATGGATTGTTTCAACCCTACATCGTTAACAAAATTGATAAAGGACGCTGGTTAGCAGCAGAGAAGCCTCTCCGAGTTTACGGATTGAGTAATGATGATGTCTTAGAGTATCTTAAGAAGGTTGGGTTGCTGCGGGTAAAATTGATGGATGGCACCCAGGAGTCATTAATAGTTGATTTGAGTCACAATGTGGACAAGTTGGTGAGACAATTCAGTGGCCATATTGGAATAACTACCCCAGAGGAGTACTCTTTAATACTTGATCAGGCCTCGGAAGCGGAGCAGTTGAAAGACTCAAGACCTGGCACTCTTAAATGTGAAAAGTCACAGGGTTGTTCTGCAGTTGGCGCTACAACTGATTGGCTTGATCACTATGAATCACTGCGCACACAGGGGATTGGTGAAACAGAAGTGCTTATTTTCAAGAGGAAAATTTTCTTTTTGAAGCTTCATCACAATTCCATTGAGGTACATCTTCAATTCCACCAGTTACAGAAAGATGTAGTAGATGATGTTCTCTGGTGCACTAAACAAGAAGCCATACAACTTGCTGCCCTACAATGCCAGGTAGACCTTGGTGATTATGAGCATACCAAACACAAAGCCTTAAACCTGCCTAGGTTCTTGCCTCATGTGTACACAAAAACTAAGCGAATTACTGATGATCTGATAATAGCCGAACACCGCAAGCTACATGGGATGTCAGAGGCCAATGCTAAGCTGCAATACATCAAGCTATGCCAGTCATTACCTACCTATGGTGTTATGTTCTTTCAGGTACAAGAAGAAGTGAAAGGGCACAACAAACCAGTACCAATTCTGCTTGGTATTAGTAAAGATTCAATACTTGGTGCTGATGCAGGCAGTAAAAGTATTAAATGGAAGTGGAAATTAAGCCAGCTTTATCAGTGGAGATGTTTACTTGATATGCTCACATTTGATTTTGGCAAATATTCAGATCATAAATACTCAGTTAAAACTACTGAAGGGAAGTGCATTTCTGACATGATTAACAGTTACATTAATTTTACCGTAATGAAATATTGTAATGATCAGGAGTTAACAAAGCAAGGTGTGAATAAAGAAACAGAAGACAAATTGTCTGATGCCTGCACTGGTCAGGTAATGAATAATATTCAGAGTTATGTGTGGTATTTGTTATGTGCAGTTGTGTGTTTCCCTAATAGTATAGTTATGACATGGGTCTCCCACAAGCCTTGTTATGCGTACAATGTAATCTACTAGCGACATAAAGATCTTTACTGGTCATTAGTCTTGTTCAATTTTCATGATTTTTTTGAATTTTTGGTACATACACATGAGTATAGTCTTATAGTATGTTAGCTGATACCTAAACATCGCATTAACTTTCAGAATGCTCACTAGCATGAAATTGGTAGACAAGACTCATGGTAGTAAGTTGCGTGGCCAGAAAACTAAGTAATTAGTATAGGCACATGCATTTTTGCTTTGCTAATACTGTCTCAAGGCATCTGTCAGTTAGTAAAATTCAGGTAATAGAAATTTCATAAAACTTTTTAAATGCTTTGAAGGAATTTTAAATTCCTAACTAACATTGCCAAGTTTTTATGAAGGAAAAGTGAGGTTGGTTTTATTTTAGGGCATTGAAACCTAAGCCATCATCATCTCTACTGTACAGTACTACTGTACCCTGTGATAGCTAAAGTACTGACTAAATCTGCACTGCAGGTGCCCTCTTGTTTAAGCACTTTTTTTGTAAAGATCACCGTACTATGTTTTCTTTAATTTTCATTTGTATATGTCTAGTTTACCTTACGTTTTATAGACAGATCCTGTGCTATCAAACAAACCTGATCAGCAATCACGGAAGAGTGAAATGGACATGTATAGAATTCAAAAGAAAAATGTGCTTTACATAGAAAGAAGTGAGTTGTTTAAAGCAAACAATATTGTATCTTAGCCCTAGAGCACTTGACCAATTAATGGAAAAGCTTTAACACATGATCAACAAAAAGGATGTGGAAGGAAGATTGGGGTCCATCCCTCAGTTGGCTAAGGTGATAGCTTTTCAAAATGAAATCTAACTGAAATTATATTCTTGAGATAATGTTAAAACTTTTGATTAATAAAGTTTAATAGAACACAATAATTTTAATTTCAAATAGGGGTCATAGAAATAAATATAGTATAATGAAACAGGAGAAATTGCCTGCTCTATAGTAGTGCACGTGGACATGTAATCCCTACTTAACTCTTATAGCCATCATTAATTAAAAGTAGGTCCGCTATAAAAGTGCAGGTATAAGAGACTTCCCTTGTTTTATTAATTTTATACTCATTCACATGGAGGAGCACATACCTTTTTAGGGGAGTTTTTTTAAATATTGCCACCATGTAAAATTTCGAGGGGGAAATCTTTTGCATATGCACTGCCATTTTGATGAAACTGCAAATTTCAAGGGAGAAATTTTCGTAGATTACAACTAATCCATGAAAATTTCTCCCTTGAAAAATCTATAGCTACAGCATAGTTTTACTGTGCATAGTTAGGTGGCTTCTTTTGCCCTTTAAAAAAGAATTCCTTTTGGCGAGATCATCTCAGCATAGGTGCCCTTTATTAAAAAATTAACTTTTCACTTTTGGCTTAGAAAAATTTGTCCTGCAGTTTCTGTCTTCTCTTCTCTGCTTTCCACAGATGTGCTACAGGTATTTCAATCACTATGGTAATGCTATTCATCATTACATATTGCTGCACATTAATTAGGGGATACTGACACACACCATTTTTACGCTGATATATTTGCACTGATTTGTACACTATTCAAAAATTTCTGTACTATAACTCAAATCTGATATTTGCTTAGACACCACTCACTTAAATGTGAGCTTAAAGTTCTAAAGGAATTATTTCACCCAGGCTTTTTAAGGCCACACATTTTTCACAGCTTGGCTGTTTTGGTGTGGATTATAAGTCTTCTCTTTTAGAAAAATAAATAGCAGCGGGCTTGTGCTTTCTTTTCATCATGTTTAACTTGTTCTTGTGTTTTCCAGAGTCATCACCTGATAGCAGAGCTTCTATATCATCTGCATCATCTAAACAAAGCGAAATAGCATCATCTTTCTATCAGCATCTTGAACATCTCAAGAATACACAACAGATAAAATCTAACAATAGTGAGCAGATAGCAGGTATTAATGCATCTGTCAACAAACTGGCTGAAGATGCAATGGGTGTGGAGAAAAGATTTGATAAACTGTTACAAAATGTGGCACTAGCAGCAGATAAGAATATTCATGAATTGATATATTATGGAAAGCAATGCTGTGATGAGTTGCAACAAACCTATACTCAACAACTGCAACAATTGATCCTTCAACTTTCCTGTACTCAACAACATTTGCTAGGTATGTTAACCATGGTTACCTCTGCTAGGTTATGGGTTATCTCACATGATCAGTTCATTATTGAAAGAGAAATTGGTAGAGGAACTTGGGCTACTGTCCATGAGGCTACATTCCAAGGAGCCACTGTTGCTGCTAAGTGTCTTCCCGGTCTTGTCACTACCTCAGAATTTAAAACGTTATTTCAACAGGAAATGGAAATTGCACTTCAGTGTCATCATCAAAATATTGTTACCTTTTTTGGAGCTACAATAGAGGGTCCTCCAGTAATCTTGAGGGAATTAATGGATGTTAGCTTGAAAAAAGCATGTGAACAAGGACGTATCCTTGATCACCAGATACATGGTATTTTTCACGATGTTGCTAAAGCACTTCATTTCTTACACACCAGACCAGATCCAGTAATCCATTGTGTTGTGAGTAGTGCCAATGTGTTACTAAAGGTACTGTACAATGGTGAGTGGCTGGCCAAACTGGGAGACTTGGGTACTGCTAAGATACAACAACAAACAACCACACCAAGTTTTGGAAAAATAGCTCCTGATGCTGGTGATTGCACAAAATTTTCCCCAAAGATAGATGTGTACAGTTTTGGTACCCTGATTATTGAAACTCTCACTCAGGCTCATCCATTTGAAATGGTGGACATCCCTAAAATACAAGTCCGCAAGCATTATCCACAGTATTATCAACTGGTCACCAGTTGTACCAAACAACAGTCAAGTGACAGACCTACAATGTATGATGTTCTTGTAAAACTGGATAAGATCGGTGCTGCAGTTATGTAATTGTTTTTCTCTTATCGTGTTTGTTGTACCTAAACATACATTTTCAGTGTGAGTTTTAAACCCATTCATTTGTTGAATTATGAGTACTGATTATAAATTACTGAAAATATTTTGGTGTAAAAGGTTTACTAAACTTATTGCATCATTTCAATTTAACCCAGGTTAGTGGGGGCAGATTTAGCAGGGGTCAGTGCCCCCTTCAGAAAATTGTCAGTGTGTAATACATTGACAATTCAACATTTTTGGTACAGTTATGACTGTGTATATGTGACTGAATTTTGGAAAACCACCCATATGGGCACGTGTGAAATAATTAGAATTTTCATGTTTAATGGGTTGCTAATAAAAGCATGGCACAGTTTTAAAAAGATTTCAAGAAGTTTCTTGTAATTTAAGGCATTGACAATGGCTTACAACCATTAACAAGTAGATTTGCACTATAAAGTTTGCGATTTGATCATTAAATATTTTTGGTGTCAAATGTGCCCATATGGGTGCTTTTCCAAAATTCGGTCACATATATACTAGCAATTGCAAATTGCTACTCATATATAGGCATAGTGCAAGGGGAACATTGGAAACTAGGTGGGTTAGATGGTAGATCCCCTTGACATTTACAGATCGAAATACTCTAATAGAACAATCAAGAATAGCATAATTAGTAGACACTGTTTATCAGTTTCAACAACTAAAATACCTGTTCTATATTGAGTTACTGATTCTATAGTTAATGCATGTGGCTAGTAGATTAAAAATCATACACCTGCACGCCATACATGTGCAACAGGTTTTAAAATTTTGCAATGCTTGCATATGCTTCCGACCTTATGTTAATTTTATTTTTAGTTCAGTAGGTATTGAACGTTCAATAAAAATTTTTACCTTAATTTCAGCCAAAATTGCTGCCAAATTCAATCTCAAAAGGTTAATTTTTCAAAATTTCTTTTGGAGAGCTATTATAGCCTAGACATTATACTATTAATTGTTCCAGCTCAGTATAGCATTTTCATAAACATTTACAAACCTTAGTCAAAATTGGGGGGGGGGGGGGGGGGGGGTGCCCTAAAAAATCTCATGCTTTAAATTTCACAGAGTGTGCATTGCACATGTATACCGCATTATGCAGTCACTTCTACCACTGTGTCTCCCTAAGCAAAATCCACCTGGTACAGCTCTAACTTTTGAGAACCTATAATTACATGCACTAAGTATCTTTATTCTTAACAATTGGCAACAAGAAGTATTTGGTAGCTAACATGCAGTATAAAATAATTAATGATAGCACTAATATCTTCATGACTTCATAATTCTTTAATTAGCAAGCATCACACACAGATTCCTTAACTTATGGATATGGGTAATCACTCAGGGTAGATTTCAACCTTCTGAGTACAAACCCTTGCGGTGTGAACATCATGTTACATAGTTGACTTAAATCATTCAGTCCTCTTCATGTACACAAGCATAAGTGGAAGATCACAAAAATGCTGCTGAAATTATGTAGGTATGTAGATGTAGGAGCTAGGACGACTGTAGGAGCATACAGTAATTATTTTGTAGATAACATTATTTTTTATCAGATGTGCTGCACTTCTGCAGCTGTCATCTGGTTAGTTGGGTTATGCAGTTGTTTATTTTATAGACAATGATGATACTGTATCAAAGCTAGTGATCTGTTTGTAAAGTAATACAAGCTACCATAAGACGTAAGCAAGGTATTATGAAAATGAAATCTGTGATGCAATAATAACTGACAAACTTAGCTATTTTATTCTGTGTTGTCATTATAAACTTCAAATATTCAGCAAAACACATTTTTATAATGATGAAATGCAATGAATCTTTTATATAATAATTATATAGTATGCAGCACAGCAGTTTAAGTTATGCAAGCACGTGCACACACAAGCACACTATGATCCTGAGATAGACAAACACCAACAAACTTAATGCATAAAAACACAAACATTGATTTGAAAGAAAGAAAGCCATAGAAGTTTCAATGATTATATGGAGCCACAATGAAACCACCAAGCCTAAAGGATAAGTTTTTAAAAATGCATAACTATATAAATTTAACTGTTGCTGGATAGGTCACAGTCTGACAATAGCAGTATCCAGGATGTGCTGTCTGGAAAAGCTCTTTATCCTAGATTTTGCATGCGTAGCTGTAGCTACAATTTGTAGTAGCTATAATTATACAAGTGAGAATTAATGTAATACACGTGTTTACCATGTTGCATAGAATGTATAAATATTAGTAGTTTACATATGAATGTCACTGTGTGTACATGTGGCCATTGAGGTAGAATCACATAGAGAAATTAGGAACGGTTACTCCTATGTCAGGTGGAGCAGATGCTACTGGAGCAGGTAGCAATACAGTGCATGTGTGTTAAATTAACTATTTTAATCATCAAATCAAGAGATAGAGTGAGTGACATAGTATTGATAGCTCCACACGTTGTATATCTTTGTATCAGGAATACAAGAGATAGTGAGGAAAAAGGGATGAGTTGCAATTGGTAGGGGGTGGTGAAAGAAGTAACACCTTACTATTTGATATATTTGAGAGGTGAGGGTATTTCACACACATCGTGCATTAACATGTATGGTAACAATCTGGTTGTGGGTGTCAAATGTGGAATTGACCTGAGTCTGTACAACAAATGCACAGCATTTATATATCACCAGTTAGCACAGTCAATTGTTTATATACTAACAGTTTGTTTCAATAAGATGGTACAATACAATGTATATACAATTACTGTGGCTCAATTGATCCAATCCATACTGTATTAGCAGTATTAGCACACTGTCCATCATATCCTCCTATTACAACTATTTTATTATCAGCTACACTTACTGCAGCTGGTGCTTCTCTTGCAGATGGGATTTGTCCGATGACTTCCCAGCTGTGGCTGATCTTGTTGAACATGTGAATGTCACTAGTGCACACACCTTCCTTCACTCCACCTACTGCTAGTAGATATCTACCTTGTATGCTGACAGCAGCTGAACAGCACCTTGGATTATCTTGTTGTGAACTCCACTTCAACTGGTGACTGGACAGAGTGTCCAGTGCAGCAGTAAATACTGCTGGGGTCATGCCATCTTGACTGAGCCCTCCTAACAGATAGAGGGTGTTGTTTACTATTCCTGGCTGCAGCCCAGAGTGTGGTAGTGGTAAGTCACTAGTAGTGTACCACTGTCCAGTGGTACTGTCAAACAGTTCAGTAGTGGCTAATTTTCTTAATTGGTTATCTTTACCGCCAGTTGTTATCAGTGTTACCTGATGACCAGCAGCTGTGGCCCAACATCTTGGTGTAATCATCCGGGTGTACTCCTTTAGGTGATCACCATCTAATGAAAATATCTTATTGGTCACTTTAAAACTTCCATCCCTCCCTCCAGCAGTGATTAACTGGTTGTTGAGGATGGTCATGGCAAAGTGGTAATAAGGAGAGTAGATAGGAGAAAGACTCCATGAGTTGTTAGCAAGAGTGTACACATCAATCTTGTATGATACTCCTCCAGCATCATTGCCTCCTCCAATATAGACCTTCCCATCACATAACACAGCAGTATGGCATACACCACCAACTGGTACAGGGGCTCCATCTTGCCACTTGATGTTCACTGGTCCACTGAACAGGTCTGGTGTAGGGGACAGGATCAGTTGTTCCTAAACAAATAGCAATGTTAACATGTTGTTTGTATAACAAACAATATGGATTAAAATTAATGTCCACTGGCATAGCTGCAGGTGTAGATTACCCTCCTTTTTTATTTCTATGATCCCTGTAAAATTTCTAATTTTCCTTACACTTATTTGTACACTTTTTTTTGTAACATAATTCGTTACTAGCAAACAATTATAAAAAGAAAAGGATGTCATCAGCCAAACAATTGAGTGACTGAACACATACTCCATTACTGAAAAAAATGTGGCCATTCCACTTCGTTTTCAGCTATGGTCCACTTGTTATACTACATTGCAAATGAAGAACATTATAAGAAACGATCAGTCTATATAGTCACCATAAAGTTTAAACACACGCCCCAATTAATATAAGTGAAGAGGCTTTGTTTCAGTTATTTTCCATCCATTATACAACATTGTAAATAAAAAAGAAAAACATGAGAAGCACCAGTTTTGCAGGGTGACTTGTTTCTATCTGATCTCTCTACAGGGTGAACTGAGTTCTGTATAGGGTAACTTGTTTGTAGCTGAATTCTCTAATGTTTCTAGCTAATCTCTCTACAGGGTGGCTTGTTTATAGCTGAACTCTCCACAGGGTTACTCGTTTCTAGCTGAACTCTCTACAAGATGACTTGTTTGTTGTAGCCGAACTCTCTACATTGTGACTTGTTGTGGCTGAACTCTATACAGGGTGACTTGTTGTTAGCTGAGCTCTCTAGGTTGACATTTGTGTAGCCGAACTCTTTACAGGGCGTGCTAACAAGCAACCATGTAGAGAGTTCAGCTACAATTAAGCAATCAATAATCATGCAGAGAGTTCAGCTACAATCAAGTAATCGTGTAAAGAGTTCAGTTGCAAACAAGTCACCCTGTAGAGAGTTCAGCTTCAAACAAGTACTGAACTCGCTATAAGATGACTTGTGATACACTGAATATTCTAATAGTGGTGGCCTAGGTGACTGTGCTATTAGAGTGTATCTCGAACAAGCATTTGTTACATGTAGGTGGTTTCTACAGTATAACTCTGTTAATTCTTCTAAACCACTGAAGGGTTATTCTACGATGACCTATACACTGATTTTAAGCAGTTTGCCTAATAGGCATGGCAACTAAATGTTTTTATTAACAAAACTTGCGGTTGCATGGTTGTTACACACTGTTGGTTTCTGTGTTGTATCTTCTGGGTCTTACTCTTAATTTCTTTCAAACCACCAAAAGGCACTCCTATGATGCTTACTCTAACTAAAGACTGATTTTCCACTGATTTCTCAAAGCGGTTTACCATGTAGGCATAACATAAGTTTGATCTTATTTTATGTGAATAATCATATAGTACAGTAGTACTGTATACTAGGGATCATGAAGGTTTGGGCTTTTTTAGCCTAAAATATATGATCCCTTAAGCCAGCCTCATTTTTCTTTCACAATAGCTTACAGCATTGTTTAGGTATAATCAAGGCCAAAAATGTCTTTAAGCGACCCTAAATCCTTCCAACAAGGTTTATGAAATTTAGCTAAATTTTCTACTAACTGACTGCCTGATGCCTCCAGCCAAGCACAACTCAACAATGGATAAAGCTACAGGCTTGATTTCTTCACTGCTTGATGTTGCTTCATTCCGAGAAGTGCATTTTCACCAACCGCAGCAGCTATAGTGCATACATCACTTTGTCCTCCTTCGTGCCCCAGTTCTTTTTGTTAATAATGCAAGGTATTGATTTGCTATAGTACGATACGGCTTCACTGAGACTGTGTTGACTACTATAGCTATCATGCTAAATGTCTGTATTTTCTGTAACAAGTGGATTGATTGCAGAGACACTTCTCATACTGTTCTTCATCTGTAATACTGTGTAACAGGTGGAACATAGCTGAAAATGAAGTGTAATGGCCTGTCACAGAAAGATCAATCCTGGTATATCTAATCCAGCTAGACCAAATTGGTTACCAAAGCCGTTCAGATGTGAAATTAATTTTGTAGCATGTCTTGCGCCATTCTTCTTTTTCAGTGGTTAAGGATGTGATGTTAGGTATGGAGGTCCATGGTTTGAACCCTGGAAAATTATTTCAACATTTTTGTGCATCTTTTTTACCCTGCAGTATTGAGACAACAAATTATCAATAAGATGTTTATTTAAAAACACAACATACAATTAGATGTATCTCGGACTCATGCAATTGCACTGACATACAAAAAGCACAGTACAGGGATGGCAAGGGAGCTATAAAAAAGTAAATAAAGCTACCGTACAGTATAACACACAAAACAAGGCTTTATTATGGTACCTCGTTTCCATGATTTATAAAATTTTGTGTTATAACCCTGTTAGCAGTAACTCCATTGTTTTTCAAAACCATCAAAAGGCACTGCTATGATGATCAGCCTATGTACACACCAATTTTCAAGTTATTTTGATGCTTGGTTGTAATATCCTGTGGCCTTGAGCAAAGTTTGATATTTTTTATGCAAAACATTCATAACTCCATGGATATTTAGAATGTAAATTCATGTTCACAGTTATACTCTTCATTTATGCCAAAATTTGTGGCAATCGGGTTACACATGGAGCATTTTACAATTTTTGCAAAGTGTATGAAAAGAAATTGAAGTCCCTACAGCTAAAAAAGGAAAAAGATGGATGTTCATATCTCGCGATTGGTTGGTATGAATATAATCTGTATGGACTACTCTACCTGGCAGACAGCTATATTGCAAAAATGGTGTGCTTTGGAAATGGAGTCATGGAGCTATACATGTGTGAAAATGCTGTTTTCTTTCTTCCTGTCAGTGTGGCGTGCTGGCTGTCTTGGTCACATGACACACTACTGTGTGTCTTGATATATAACTCTATGTGATGGTTTTATGTGCTGTACTTAACCCTGTGTCAATACTGACCTTCAAACATCGATTCTCAGCCCTTAGCTGTGCATTTTCCACCTTGAGACTATAATTCTCTGCCTTAAGACCATTGTTATCTGTTCTGAGGCCATCAGCCTGCACCTTGAGGCCATTATTCTCTACCTTGAGGCCATCATTTTCAGTCTTGAGAACATCAACCTCTCCTCTCAGTTCTTCATTACTTATTGTCAACTCCTCATTACTTATTGTCATATCCTCCAGTTGGGTGGTCAGTAAAGTTACCTGTATAGTAATAATGTACAAATGATAATAGTAGCTATACATTATACAAGAAAAGTTTTGTAAGCAATTTTGTTGAGCCTAGTACACAAGTGGTGCTAGGATCATAGTTTTTCATTGCCTAAAGGAATGATGTAGCAATCACTAAGGCAGAGCCAAGGTGACTATTACATCATTTCTGAGGGGTGTTTATCTGCTGAAGAATTCTAGCAATACATGTCTTAGTTATTCAGACAATGGGTTTTGTGACTGGAATTTTGTTAACTAACAAAGTAGCTATGTGATTTGTTTGTCAAAGTTTGTGATAGATACCTTACCTGGTTATATACCTGTGTACTGGTCTCTTACCAGAATAAAAGCCCTGCATACTTTGCAAATATCAAAGCATATTCCAAATGCCATTGCCTATATTGAGTATGTGATCTGATTTCAGAAAACCTATGTTTTGGTGACATACTGCATACAAATAACATGAACATAAGATTGCTACACTATCTGGAAAAGTTTTACACTAACTTTGTCAGGTATACTTTCTGGAGATGGAGCATATCATGGCCCATATTTTTGCTATCTGGGAGGACACTGGAGTGACTTTAGACAGTATCATACAGTACAGTAGTACCATATATTAGGGATCATGGAGGTTTGGAGCTTTTCTGGCCAATAAAAAACAGCTTCACAATACCATCCTGGTGCCTTGGCAGTATTGGTTAGGTATAACCAAGCCCAAAAGTGCCTTCCTAAATGCTTCCAATAAGTAGCTACAATTTTAAATTGTATTCAATGGAATTTTCTAATGACTGACTAACTGCCTGCCTACATGCTTCCTTCAGACAAGCATAACTCAATAATGGCTAAGGCTACAGGCTTGATTTTTTCACTTTTTGCATACCGCAATACATACAATGTATTCTTCATGCACTTATATCAATTGACTTCCAAATCATCCACTGTACAAGTAGCCAACAGCTAAGTTTAGATAGTTTTAAACTGAAAGTTTAGATAGTTTTTAACTGGATGTTGATTGTATCAGGTGAGCTCCAAACGGGGTGGGTGGTGGTGGCTGGAAGGTAGGCAAGAGGCTGTGCACAAAATTAAAGAGGAAGACGTAGGGATGAATTAGGCCAAGTTATGGGCCATTCAGGTCTCAAAACTAGCTAAAATGAAATTTATAGTGCATGCAGGTCTTTATTCAATACCATGGAGCTGTACAGCCACATGCAGCCATCCCCCAGGCTGGCCAGAGCTCCAATAGGGCCCAAGACCGCTCATACAGATCACCATTGAGAGCAGCCAGTAAAAGTAGACCACTCAAGTCTAAATTGTGAAATTTGATATGTAGTTCATTCATGCAGTTTTGTGTTCTTTGTGAAAAATCTAATCTGCTGTCATTGACCTGTTTTTCCCAGACCCAGTCACAATGTTGAGCAAGATTTTATTACACTAAAGATTGGCTCAAGCCTGATCAGGGGATGAACCAGGGGCGGATCCAGGACCTGGCAAGAGGAGGGGCACAAACAGGCAAGTCGTAGGTGGTTAGGAGAGCCCGAGGGAGAGCCAGATCCTGTTGTTAGTTGTTGCATTTTTGAAGCAGCAAATACTCTTAGTAGCATCTCACTGTTGATTTTTACTATTTTGGCCTTTGCAGATAGTTGTGGAATCTTAAAAGCTGTTTAAAAGGCTCTGAATGTCTTAAACAACAGCAACACGATAATTATTTTTAGAGGCGCTTAGTACGCACGAAGGTGCTGGGTGACAATTTCATAGCTAGTTGACTTTGGTTTGCTTTAGTTTCAGGTGAATTGGTAATAAACGCTAGTTAAATGTGCATATTTTCGTGAGTTTTATAAGCTGATCTTGGCCTGGCTCCTCCACAAGGTGAGGGGGATTTGCCCCAAATGCCCCATCCTGGATCCACCATTGTGAACCTGAGTATGTCAATTATGTGCATAGAATATGATGTAGCCACAGTATTTCATCGCTATATTATTGTTTTTCTTTTTTGTTACAGCAGTAGAGCTATAAACATGAAAGGAGTTCTTGGGATGGTGTTTTTTTTTTCTGATTCTACTGTCATTAAATGTAAGTATGCTATATACTGGTATAGCTATTGTAGCTATACTGCAAGTTTCAGATGGGATTGGTTTTTGGGGATCCAAGATGAATGTTCTGAGCAAGATTACCATGCAAGAAGTACGATATAGCACTTACTGATACAACCACTGATGCAAAAAAATAGAAGAACAATCAAAACATTATATATTGATTTATAACTGCAAATATGTGTGCCATGGATTTATTTTGTACGGCCAAGTGATATAAATACAGGAGATCTACCTCCATAACATCACAGATTGTAGCAGTATAATGTCACCCTCAGTTTTGCATCATCTATAATGCTACAATACATCATTTCCAACAATGAAATTAATTAGAATAAATGGGTATTTACATGAATTTTCTATTAGAGTATATTTAGCTGCCTATTAGAGTACAATGAGCTTTCAAAAGAGCTTATGTCCCTTCTGTAAATCCTTCCCTGAGAGAAAATTACCCTATAAACAACTGTACTGAATACTTAGCTATTTCTCACTCAATCTTGTGCTGACAAACTAAATGCTGTGCTGGGCTCCTGCTGCAAATTCAGAACTCTAATTTTTAAAGGGGAATTCCTGAATTACCTTTCCTATGTTCTTTTCCTATATGCTCAATGAAATGCTATTATTGCTTTTTGGCACACTTCATTGGCATGCCCAGTAAGTTGGAAATATATTACTACAAGTTACTTGGCTATGATTTGGTGATTGTGGCTGAACTGATAATAGTAAAAGTCATGGTTGTGATGATATCTTTGGTAATGCTTCAACTAAGTAAGTCTGGCAGGTACATCAGTGGAAGAGGACTCTGAATACTGATGTTTCTACTGTATGCTTTAATAGCTGGACATCATTGGTTTTATGATGAGGAGCAGAGGTGTCACCTTTATTTTGTTCCTTTTTTGTGGGGGGGGGGGGGGGGGGGGCTGAGCTTATCTAGGAGATGACATGATGACATGCCTTAGTGTGCTTTGTGAAGCATGCCAATCTAGGGGTTTCTGGGGGGAATGCCATGTAGAAAATTATACCCTCTGAGATTGATTCTTAGAGTGATTTTTACAGTTTGTCAGAATACTATTAATAGCTTGACTGTTGTATTAGGGGGACTGGTCTATTGGGGTATCTCTACATGAAAGCATACTGTCAGCCACCATACGCCCTAAAACACACCTTCTAAACTATACATTGTACTTTTTTACATGAAGGGATCAAAGTACTTTATTTTCCTATAAGCTGCATAACTGCACTGTATGAGTCATAGGGAAAATACAGTACAAATATGTAGATAATTTGTTGACTTTTGTATTAGGGTGACTGCTCTATTAGGGTATATCAGTATTGACACATTTATAGTAGAATCCATGCAGCTGATTCACTAGAATTTCAGGTAGCTAGACATTTTTATAGTTAGCTCTTTTGCGTAATGCAATCAGCACATATGCTAAATGACAGCTAGAGATAATTTTAAAGGGTAAGCCGCTTCATAATTTCTTTGACTGGGGTTACAGCCCTCCTTCTCCACTGCCCCTGGTCATGAAAATATATGAATTAAGTACTGTAGTGGATATCTCTATGGCTAAAGATTGGAAGTCCTATAGACAAATGATCTCTGAAGTATATGGCTTTTTACATCTAAGCAGAGCATAGTTATAATTTACCAGAAGTTATAAACTAGCAATTTCATGATCTTTTATAGTTTTTCTATTAGAGTATTTGTGTGAATGTCCTATCATAGTATCTTTTAATGGTTTTCCTGCTCCACCTATATTTTGGCAGGAGTGGGGCTTGGCTCCACTAAAGTTAGCCAACTAAGGGTGGCCTTCAGCTAGTTCCCTGTAGCACACCTCTTTTCTGCCAATCAGTGTGAATTATTATATGCCTGCCCAGTGGCGGATTGGGGGGGGGGGGCACAGGGGGCATGTCCCCCCCTCCATCCCTTTCAATAAAAATTGCATACAAGATCGAGATACTCTAATAGAGCAGTCACTCTAATAAAGCAGTCACAGTGTTCATGAAGCAGTGTAGCTTAACTATGAAGCTATGAATAAGGATCTCAATAAAGATCTTTATATATAGTAAATACATTTGGTAAAGGGCAGCCATTGTTGCTGTGACCTTTGTTTTTTTGGGCTTCAATTTTTTTAGCAAAGTGCACCCTCCCTTTCCAAACTCTGGATCCGCCCCTGCAGCCTGCTACAAAACCTCTTGCTACAGGCCTGGTTTCATGCTCATTTGCATGCCTCATGGGTTCCTGGTACAATACACATACAGGTCTCTTCCATTTTAATTGTCAGTAACAACCTTTACAAACCTGTTGTAGTTGAGATGATGACTGACCAGATACCTCAGTCCACCATACAATAGGACTAATCCCATTATGGCCAGTCTGATGACTACACACATCTTTTACCCTCTTGATTTCCATGGAGACCTCCATCACTGAAGGACGTCTCTTAGGGATGTCATCTAAACATGATGTCACTAATGGTATCAAGTCAGCAGCCCCTCCAGTAAACATGTTGAGGTACTTCTGGCGTCTCATCACCTCTGACAGCACTTCCCATTGATCGGTATTACTAAGTTGTAACTTTTCAGAAGGTTCAGGCCACTGTTGGGTAATAACATTAAGAGCCACTCCCCCATAAGAGAAGACATCCAATGGAGGACCATAGACTGGCCTTTTGGTGAGTGCCTCAGGTGGCATAAAATCTGGAGTCCCCGGTATTTTAGTCATTGTCTTTTTACTGCCAGTCTGTACCACTTTAGCAACACCCAGGTCAGTGATCTTGGCTTCAAGACGGCATCCCAGTAATATGTTATTTGGGGTGAGGTCACGGTGTACAATTGGAGGATTCTTACTATGCAGGTACCTTAGACCGATGCACACTTCATCCAATATGGATAGTTTGACATTCAACGGTATATCGGTGTAGTTCTCTACCAGGCCCCTAAGGTTAAGTTGCATCTTCTCCATTACCATAACAGGTAATCTGTACTGATCACGTGTGGGATAGTAGACTCCTGTAGTGAACGGGTCGGGTCACGTGACACGAAGATATAATGTCATACCTAGAAACTGAACGATGCACGGGTGGCGAATGGTACTCCAAATTTGACACTCGTTAAGAAAGTCGGTTGCAATCTTACGACGCCCTTCGCCTTGAGACCATTCCAATAAGATTGAGTGTACCTCCTTGGCGGCGCACAGTATTCCTTGATAGTCAACTTCAAACACTCTTCCATAAGCACCGCGACCAATTTCTTTTCCTGTAGGGTTCACATCATGAAGAGTAAGGCCACTGCCAACCCTATTAGCCATCAAGTTTGTAAACGGATCGTATTAAATTTGATTTATTCAAGAGAGTAAGGGCTAGTCTAGTTGGTTTGCGTTTGACAAACTAGGTATTTTCGGGTATTTTACGTACGGTAGGTAGCCCTAGCTACGCAGCTAGCTGCGAGCAATCATCTGACGTAACCTTACGTACGTTGTCTAATTGAATTCCTTTGAAATGATATGGGATCTGTATTGTGTATTTTCACCAGACCCTTACTTTTTGCGAAGGGGCGGGCGGTGCCAGACTAGCACGGGCTATGACTGAGTATAACTGGCTGATTTGTAGCTAAACTGTATGTGCACACCTGTTGTAGTGCATGATGGCACTCCAGTCAGACTGAATCAGTATTATATAGCTACCCTGGTTCCTAGGTAAATTTGCAATATTTTTACCAATTAAGGCTTGATTTTACACTTCTCAAAATCATGTACAATAGAACAATAAAAGTGTTGGGTGGGGGTGATTTTGAGGGCCTACCAGTAATTTGCGCGGGTAGCTTGATTATGTACAAAATTAACCACCTATCTTAATTACCTATCTATGCATACAACTGAAATTAAACAATTACCAATGAGCTATATTATAATCATGGGGTGCAGGAGTCTTGGTGCAGGACAAAGGCAATACTGATGTCCAAGGACAATAAAATAGAAAGCATTGCTTGGTAAGTGTGTGCTGTCACAGTGTCATAATAACACTTCAAATCGCACTGAATCTCATATAGACTACAAGAATTTGGTCAACAGTTACCTTCAGTTCTTTTAACTGAAGTCAGGAAGATTAAAGTCAGAGCATAGTATATTTGTGTAGGCTCTAATATCTAGCTATACCACTGTAAATTCGAAAGTATGAATTGTATACTGAAGGGATGACTCCTGTGGCAACTTGAGTATGATCATGAGGGTCATACTCAGTTGCCACAAGACTCATCCCTTTGGTATGAAATTCAAATTTATGGTGTGTGAATAATCTATGTGTCAACTCCCATGATATCCACCTATGTGTAGGCTATCTTGACACTTTAAACATCATGCTATATATGACATACACACTATAATAATGCTCATGTTGTAGCTATATATACAACACAATTACAAATCATCGATTGGTAGACACCTTGATTCTCATGACACTTGCCTGTGGTCCCATATACCTAGGCACCTAGGTTGACTAAGGACACTTGTATGGTTATACGAAAAACAAGTAGGTGTTCATTCTGTAGAGTACACAATATCCAGAGAGTGGTACGGCAATTATAATCATCCATGATTTCAGACATTCACCTTAATGTCATTGTTGGCTTGTCATTGCCCTGTAGCTACAGACAGAGAATAACATATAACACAACTGCTAAGGGTGCGAATATATAGCTACAGTGCAACCCACTTTGATACTTATGTATAGTACACTTATACACATATACATGTATACCCCCAATCTCAGGATGCCTCCGTAATTATGACATTTACATGTATTATGTATGGGATAGAGGGGCTCCACTGTATTGTCTTCATATTCCAATATATCTGTCAGGTCACAGTTTTATTATCACCAGACAGTAAGAACTACGAAATACATCTATGCAGCCAAATATTGTAAATTCAACAGATATATTCATGCCTAGATTACATGGTAGGAGATTCGCTATCAACTGTACTGTTTTTCATGTCAATTAAGCTACAAATTAAAGACAGCCTACTCTAAAGGTACAATCTGTACAAGTTTTTAGATACACACTTGTGATAAAGTGAAGATATGTAATTCTTCATATCCAATCTCAAGCTTTGCTATAATATAACAGATTTTAAACCTCTATCCAAACCATTATGAACACTCTAATTATAAATTGCACATACCTTGACAGTGATGGACCATGGTCCATCTGTACTGGTGTACCACTGAAATCAGGACAACCTCTCTTAGACTAATATTGACGAACAGGCCCATTTGTTCAAGTCTGAAACATCTATTACACAGCCCTATTATATTGTTGCTCCCACGAGCTCCTGGAAATATAGTATGCACACTTAGACCCCAGAAATCAGGGCACCTCTCTAATAAGAGAATCTCATTACTTCTCCATGGTCTTAATTGTAACAGTGTACTAGACCTCTGTCACAAGCATAAGGTACAAAAGTTTACGTCACATGGTATATTGATATATCACACATCAAGCAGTACACAAACTAAAATAGAGGCAGCAGAGTGATCAGACCACTGCCAATAGAGGATGAATTAATGTAACAGCCACCTTTTCTAGCAGGTGATGTTCATCAACACTACAACAAGACCTCATACACTGCCACAGCAAAGAAACCTCAAACCTCAAATCACACTTATTGGCCAACTTACTACATACACAGTGAAATTATCTGGTAGTAAGTATGTACTATAATCATGCAAACTGACCTGATTGCACACCTGGCTGCACACTAAAAACTGCACATGTGCTGTATTTGTTTTTCAACAGTGTTGTATTTGCCATACTGTACTATATTTTACCTTTGATCCCAATGCAAATAGTAAACAAGTTGATTAAAGCCAAACACGTTATCGCATTCCTTTCACCAATGTTACGAAGCCATTCAACAGAGTGTAGTGACATCCATAGCCACAAAAAGAAACATAATGCAGCTGGACATTATAAGATGACACCTGTGCATGTTTTAAAGCCAGGTGGAGCAGTAACCTTTAGTCCAGCACCTTCACTGCATCATTCCCAGTGCCACACTACGGCTTCTAAAGCACTCAATAAATACACTCTCACCTGCTAAACACAACAGTCAGACTTTGTTTTTGGGCTTTAAACATCAGGGGCTGGGGCTGGTTTCCTGGGGTTCCGAAACCTGAACCCCTCTGAAATTTTATCTTGTGGGTTTTTCAGCAGGAACACCATTCAGAGTATCTTAGTTTGGCATCATAAATATGCAGAATAGTTGGGAACAGAATAGGGCAGTATAGCTATAGTGTAAACACTGATTTTTCAAAAGTTTCTTAAGAGAGTACAAGGGTATGCCTTTATAGAGTAGTCAAATACATTCTAATAGAGCAGTCAAACTACCTTCACAATGGGTAGTAAAGAATAATATAAATATAAACTAAGAATAACTTGAAATTTTAAGACCAATTTAGCAGCTAAATTATGAGTTTTATTTTAATTGGAAAATTTGCATATGGGTCACTAACAATTCCTGACCAGCCATTGACATTTATGTGCTGAGTTTTATATCCATGAAATAATGAATCTAGTAAAATTACGTTGAAATATTTTAAATTTCAACAACTGGAGCTGTGCCCTCCTTTTTTTTGACTATGTTCAGGGGTGTATCTTTCCAAGGTGGTTTCCATGTTTGGTAGTGTGAGGTATAGGTGTGGGAGTGAGGAACAATCAGTTTGATGTTGTTGCGCTTGCCAGCTTAACTCAATCAAAGCACTATACCACCACCACCAGCCATTTTACAGAGCAATATCACTGTCTACAGGGTGACTTGTCCATAGATGAACTCTCTACTGGGTGGCTGTTTGTTGTATCTTAGCAGTACCCAAGTCTTCCAGTTTGGCCAGCCACTCACCATTGTATAGAGTACCTTTAGTAACACATTGGCACTACTCACATCACAATGGATTATTGTATAAGAAATGAACATTATGAAGAATGCCATTTATCTAGTGATAAAGTATACGTCATTTTGTATATGTTTTTGAGTTAACATCCTATCAAGCTTCTAAGAGACAATGCTTTGATGGTGACACTGAGGTGCAATTTCCATCTCCTGTTCAAATAACTTGTAAAATTCTGAGGAAGCAACAATATCAGGAAGACATTTACAAACTAGTACCCTGAGGAGCATTCAACTACATCACAAATCATCCAATAGAGAGTTTAACTACATTACAAGTCGCCCTGTAGACCATTTAGCTGTGTAACAAGTCACCCTTTAGAGAGTTCTGCTATACTACAATTCTTTCTGAGTGTAGGGAGCTAGAAAGCTCAGCTACATAATACATACATAACAAGCCACCTGGTAGAGAGTTCATTTACATGGTAGCTCACCCTGTAGAGTATTCATCTACAAACAAGTTGCTTTGTAGAAAGTTCAGCTATATACAGTAACACACAAGTCACAGAGGTCAGCTATACAAACAAGTCATCTTGCAGTAGTTCAGCTACACGCATGTCACTCTGTAGAGAGTTCAACTACAAGAAATTCACCCTGCAGAGAGATCAGCTACACACACACACCGCAAACAAGTCAGAGAGTTCAGCTACAAGCTAAGCATGCCATCCTGTATAATTATATAGAAGGTTCAGCCTAACATGCAACTCAGTCCATGCATTCAGCTACATCAGTAACTATTAGTTTACAATGATCAGTTCTGTGATTGTTAAGTTGAAATTCTACAAATTGCAATAGCTATATATATGTGTCAGTATATGTGACTGGATCTGCGAAAATGGTCTTGCACGCACATCCAATATGCTAACTTTGATGATTCATAACTTAAAGACTATTGATATAGAATTGGGCCAATATAGTGAGCACCAACATACCTTGTAGATGGAGAAAAATTTTGTGGTGTTATACCTTTTGAACACATATAGAATTGGATGTGTGTGGAAGACCCCTTTTTGCAAATCTGATCACATATTATGTAAAGTCTTCAATCTTTGATCTTCATTCCTGTACCTAGTAGCTAAAGAAAAGGCAAATGAAATAACTGTTGCCAGCTTTGGGGTTGCAATTACAAAAGGAAGTGATATCTATGTATATATCAAAACAGTCAAGCTGTAAAAAAGGTGTGTTTTCACCTGTATTGTCACTATTAAAATTTCCAGCATCACAGCCATTTCTTGGCTGAAACCCTTGATTTCACAACTTGGATTTTATGGGGGCCGCATCTTCCTTTACAGCATGGCTGTTTTGGTGTATTAGTTACTTATACCACATATAAGCTCATAATATGTGTGTAATGAAGCATCCCAATAAGTAGGAACTTATTTGAACCACTTTGAGGTACTATACTCATTGAATCAGCTAGCTATAAGCAGAAGTGAGAGAAAATTGAATGGTGATGATCAGTTGCTAGCGAATTCTAGGACTGAGATATCAATCTTACCATAAATTTGAAGCATTGTGCTACTTCCAAGAAGACGCAAAATGTTTATCTTTCTTGCCCCCTAGATTAGCTATAAACTGTATTTCGATTGTGGTCAGTATTGTGCTGATTGACGTCACATCGGCACAAATAACTCGGTATCCGGGTATGGCCGTGGGAGGTACAGTAGCCCTCGAAGTCCCGAATATCTCACTTCTCGATCACACTCTTCTCTGGACTAAAGGCTGGTGAGTCTAGTGTAGCTAGTTATAATGCGTATTGCAGATCCATGATCATAGATAGTGTATAGTCAGGTATGACTATGCTATCTATGGCAGATCATAAGGGCTGTGCATTAGCCCTTGCATGATGGGCCTGGGTGCCGCGGGACTAGTATGACAAGTAATGTTAGCTCACTTAAACGTTTATTCTCACTCATCTTTTCTTACCACTATTAAAATATGGAACAGCCTCCCAGCTACTACAATTGAAGCAAGTAATACACGGATGAAAAGGATTGTAGACTATTTTTGTATTAACCCAGCTATATATATAGACTAAAATGTTGTATGCTTTGCATATACATGTTTTCTTGTGTGTATATGTGCTTTATACTCCCTAATGGAGGTCTGCACAGTATCAATAATAAATAAAATAAATAAATAAACGTGGCTGCTCACTTTGACCTTTCAGATTAGGCTCTTTTGCGTTGCTGATAATTAAGCCAGCGTCTTGTAGATTTAAAATGCATGGGAGTATATACAGGTATGTTGGTCATGCAATAATGGATTAGCTCAGCTACCAAGGTCAGTGGCACAATTACAGTCATTCAGGTTGCCATTCCGCTTCTTATCTAGTTCTGCATACATGCAAGAGAAGAATAAATCGTCAGTAAGATGTTAAAATAACACACACAAACATACAATTACATATATCTCGGACACATGTGACTATACTGATGTGCAAAATGCACAGTTCAGGCATGGCACGTAGCTACAACAAGGAAAATAGAATAAATTCTAGCTATGTAAGTAGCTCCCCATGCACCGGCCTTAATTATGTAATCGGTCTGGGATTTTACCCATTCTGTGATAAAATTTAGAAATTTTGAAATATCTTTGGCTCATTTACCTTGAGCCACACACAGCTGTTGTGTATATTATAAGTGTCTCCACTGACTAACCACGCCAGTAAAACCTGATAAACATGCAATGCACTACCACACTATTGAGTTGACTCAACAGGCCAACTTTTCTGGGTGGTGTGACAAATTTAAATGGCAATTTCTCGGTTGGGATCTACCTTGGTGGAAATCAGTGGATGGCCAGTGGTACATAGGTGGATGGCATTATAATAGTGACTGGCCGAAATCAATGTTTTCTTTGTTTATTTGCTATATACATTAATTTATCTACGTACATACATCAATGCTTGTCTCTATAGTCTTCAGTCATCATCTTCATCCATTTTAAAGCCTGGCTGGTGCCTACCCATGCACCTTGTGATACTGCTATACTCCCCAAATCCTGAGAGATGTTCCATATATCGATGGGAAATGTACCAGGCAGCTGGAGTGTAGCGAGAGACAGTATAGTAAATGCATGCATCATGGGCTTACCTTTGTGCTCCTTTATGCCCTATTTCTTCTGGCAGCCCAAGGTGTCGATTTGTTATAGTGCAAAATGGTTTCTCTAATAAAGTCCATATTTTCTATTGTGACTGGATTGAATGGTTGCTTGCAGAGGAGCTTCTCATACTGTTCTTCATTTATAAAGGTAATAGGCTGAAAATACCTGAAAACGAAGAGTAATGAACACTTCACTTTCAGTAATTGATGGTTGGGATGTGCATTCAGACACAAAATTAATACTCTGTCTTTTGATGTAGTATTCACAAGTTGCAAGATTAATTAGGAACTTTAAGTTCAATTGGATATCATAGGAAAAAAGTAGCGAAACAAGGGAGGTCATTGACATCTACAGGTATGTTAGTGTAGATTTAATCCCTAATTCAGCCATAGTGGCTATAGACTGAAGTAGGAATTCATTGTCCTGCATGTATAGGCGACCCCCTTGCTTAATGATCCTTAATAATAAAACTTAAAATTCCTAGGTTTTCCTTGTGTTTATAGGCTGAACAGCTAAGTAATTATCTTACAAGGTACCTTTTAAAACTTTTAATTAAAATGTGCAATGTACAAGGATCCTGGAGTCATTCTTATTACATCTGCCACAGACTGCATATAGCAGACACAAAAATTTGTGAAGCTTGTCATCCTTAAAATACCTCATGTACTTATATGGTGTTAAATAGAGAGTTTAGTTAACTAGAACAGCTGTTACAGACAGTAGGATGTTTACCACAAGTTATTTGTCATGGCTTGAGGTTGCTAATTCCATAGTACTCCCTCTTATGTTCTTTGTGTGATAAACAATCACCTCAGTTCAATTGTCAGAATGCTCTGCATCATATTGACAGAGATTTTTCTAGGGGCCAGCAAAGGAGGAATTTTGCCCCCCCCCCCCCCCCCCCCCAAACCCTGCCTCAACCAGCCCAATGATGAAACAATGATAAAGTGATTTGAAACCATAAAATTTACAGTCAATGGCTAGTTAGCTACAATAAAAACAAAAGGCATTAAACACAAATTCTCGGCTTTCTACTCCAAACATCTGCTATATTCTCAAGGTCTTCATCTGAAATCCAACTTGTGCTTAAAACACAATTGGAGTGAAAACACCTTGTGTTTGAGTTTCTACAATTATTTTTTAGAAGTAAGAAAGTAAAAATCCCTGTGTTGATGTGTTGTTATTTGAGATTTAATTGTTATCAGTTATTCAAGAAGCTTTTAATATGGCAATGACATCTAACAATTCAAACCTTTTAAAACTTTTATATAATTTATTTTCAAATGAAGTGCTAAAATTTTTAATACTGTATATTTGTATCGCTGGACAACCATAATTTTTACAATAAAAATCTCAGTACTCTACATCCTATAATATTATACTCAATGTACACATCACCACATCACCTTGTTACACTGCTAAAAACACACATGATGTGTTTAATAATAATACTTACGTACAACCACTATAGCTCACTTACACCATGGAGCTTTCCCTTTTTGGTATACTGATAGAGGATGTCATGGGATATAAAAAAGATGCCCCTGGTGTATACATTGAAGTGTTAATTCCTAAAGGATCTTTACTGAAAGCATTATAGTGACTCATGATGAACTGATGGAGTTTACTGACCCTCCTCATAACTACAAGATCTTAACAGACCCTTCTGTTACACTATATGGGAATCATGGCCAGGTACATCAGTTGACAATAGTTCAGAAAGACTTGATATGTGGAATACAAGGTTTACCTGATCGGCTTGAGGCAGTCTCCAAGTTGGGTTGGGTGGAGTCTCTTGAAATTGGGTCAGTAGTTTATGTTTCTCTTCCATCTACTAATAGTCCCCAAAAAGCTACTGTCCAGTACATTGGAGATGTAAATGGTAAAATTGGTACAAGATTTGGATTAAAGTTAACGGTATGCTGTGCATATTACATGTAGTTGATGTGTTCACATGCATCTTTTGCTGTATATAGAAAAAGAAGAAAGAGGGCAGTAGTAGTACTATTGGTGGGATGGAATATTTCAAGTGTCCTCCTGGTAATGCTGCATTTGTAACAATGGACAAGCTAAATAAGTGAACATTGAACCGAAGGTCTCCAAACCACAACAGAAAAAAGTAACTAATTGTGACATCACAGACAGTGGTAAGCTGGTTGCTACAAAAACTAGAAGTCTTCCACCGCACAGCAAACATTCTGGTAAAGAGATGCAACCTCAGATAGGGAGTACCAAGAACAGACATAATTCAATTCCTGCCGACACATTGTCTCCACAAGTTAAACTCAAACCAGAGCTGCAGCCAACAGAAACATCTTCAAAACCACATTCACAGTTAATTGGTGGTAAGGTGTCATTCTTTGACAAGCATAATAGAAAACTAACTGGTACACACCGATTAACCGCATTTGCAGTATTTTAGAGTCCTGCCTGGTGAAAACTCCTAGTAGCTCCACTAGCTAGTTCGTATTATCTCATGGCGAGATTGTAGTGACAAGGTGTACAAACCAATTACCAAAAAACCGTAGCTATCTTATCATTTGCCACTTACATCATCATCAGAAGTCTTGGAACTTTGGCTGCAGATGAAAAGTCAGTAAGTGAATCTGTGTCAGATATTGATGTTTGTATGAAAAAGTATACCCATTCACATGTTCTGGTCTAAATTACTGAAGTTATGTACAGTGAAACATATGAAGAAGTTTGCTGCATGGGATGGACATTATTTTGTTTAATCACGAAACACTGTCATTTTCACAAACTAACCTGCAGAACTAATTCACAGCGCTTTTGTTCAATTGTAACACTAATGTAGTGAAGGTTAATAATGGCTGTCAAGACATCAAAATAGATCAGAGCATTCCTTTCCAAATATCTGGCATTCAATTTGCCATAGAAAAAAAAGTAAGTGATTTTCAACCTTAAAATGACAAGCTTAAATTTCCTGATTTCCTTCTGCTATAGCTCATCTTAATCACTATTCACTGCTATTTCCAAATCTGGTTTGGAATCTGAGGTATCTATCATGTGTCGTGGGTTATTATGCCTTTTATTGCATGACCCCAAAACACTCAATACAAAATGTATGGGGGAATTTGCTACATCCGGTCAGTTTAGGCCATTTTGACAAGCCAAAATTTCCATGAATTGGAGGCATCATTGTACTCGCAGAGTTGCTCTACATGTATCAAATTCAGAAAGTTACTAAACAGACTTGAGGTAGGTGGTACATGATAATTAATTTAATTTTTAATGATTTTTCAATTGAAATGTATTGGACATGCTGTTCCAGCTGGCATTTTTGTCATGAACAAAAGTATAGCAAATGTCTGCAAACTTCTTGATATACCTGTCTATTCAGGTCTCTGTGTAATAATGTCAACTGTTTAAATGAATAAAATCCCCAAATGTTTATCAAGTGATAAATTTAAGTGATAAATTAAGTGTATTGCATTAAATGCTCACCTATCTGTTTTTACAGGCAATCTATTCATAGTGATTCACCCACTAACAGTGGATGTGGTTGTGATACTTAACTCTGGACCAGGTAGGACCTTTATTAGTATTGTGAATTTCATACGATTGGTCTCTTGTGTTGTCAGATTACCAAGCAAGTTGTGTTTTGTGGTGACCACAAACCCAGCGCTAGGCCTAGTGATAATTGGCCAGTTGTCTGATTAGCAGCTTTGACTTCAGGTGTGTGCACAAGCTCATAGCAATTGCTTTATAAGTTGTACTTTTATGCACTAGTGTAACTTAATGTTATTTAAGATCAGGTATTGGTTGTAAAATGGGTTAAACAATATTGTCAGGTATTCACTTAGCTTAAAAGTGGAAATTGGTACAATTGCAATCCTGAATTTCCTGTTGTATAGCTAAGGAATATATTTACCATGTTGTATATTCTGTTTGGTAGCCACTTGTTGTTTGACAAGTCTCCTTGTGTTCATGTTTACGTACTTAGGCACCAAAACACATTTATGTTACCTCTGGTACACAGTGGCGGATCTAGAAATTTCAGATGGGGTTTCAGATTCCACTCAACTTCAGCCTAGCTATAAGTCAACGACCAAAAAAAAAAAAGATCACAACCTGCTGTAGAACATCGTAATTGTGATTTCAAAGGCTAAAGTATGAAGTTTTTCATCTTACATCCATACGATGACTCGTCGATAAATTTTGGGTGTGTTATTTCCAGAGGGAGTTTCAGCTGAAACCATTGCAACCCCCTGTATCTGCCACTGGTACACCAGATTCACTTATAGTCTTAAATATAATTTTTTTTAAAATGTTTAATCCAGTGCCTGCTTGTTCTTTTACAGGGCTCACTTAATGTTCTGTCATCATACAGATATCCAAGAAATAATCACTTGGTGTTAAAACTGATGTTTATTAAATTTTTGTTATGTGTTGTAATAGCATTGTTATGTGTTTACTCTACTGCAAGAAATTTTCATGAATTTTGCAGCCATCGTATCTACAATTAGAATTGCCTTATTTGTTCTGTCATGGCAGTTCACACTTCCACAAAACACCATCAGTTTAAGGTGGAGTGTAGTGACTTTCATTATGTACGTAAACTAATGTAGGGCAACAAAGTATTGTCTGGAATGTGGTTTGTGACTGTACATGAGTTTTCAGTGGTCATTCCACACAATGTACAAAATATTTCTTGTATCATAAGTGGTGCATGGCACTAAATGGAGTATTGACTAATGATTTATAGTGTCTGTATATTCTTCATGCTTTTCACACCTTGTTTATAAGACATCTGCCAGTTTTTTATTTTTATTTATTTATTTTTTAAAGTCATTAGCACGAACGGGCGTACTTATTATTTTTTTTACTAGCTACTTGATTTATAAGCTGCATGATAATATAAATAAACACTTAAACAGTGGGCAGAGAGGCAAACTCTACCAATTATAAACGTTCGCATGGGGCGTGGCACTAAATGGACTCTAAAAGATTTCTGCTCAAACGCCTTCCCTAGGGAACTTACAGGTCTGCATGCTTTCACAACTTGTTTGTCAGACATTAGGGCTTGTGTCCACATCGTGTCTTTAAAAGTTATTGTAGGAATTACAGGTTTGAATGGAGAAAACATGCGTAGGGCCAACCAGAATTAGATAATGTCAGGCCTAGATGGCCGGTACAAACACGGGTATGATGACTGGTATAATGTGACGATACGTGTAACACAGGGTAGAGAAATAAAGTGAAATATGTCTAAATACGGCTGTATTTTTATTTTAGTAAGGTTGCAAGAAAACGACGACGACTAAAGTACAAATCCATTGAGAGATGTTGCATAATCCAGGGCTAATATTGCAAAACCGACCCTACACGTAAATACCTCACAGTAGTGGCCGCATCTTTTAATTTGGCGTGCGCTTCGTAGTTTCTTGGCCGCGTGCCTCACTACCGTGAGTCTTGATCAATGTTTCAATTCAATCATTGTGTACAGCACATTATGTAAAATTCATGAGTTAATACTACAAAAACTTTATGGAAACATAATTTATATTTCTACACATAATGAATAGAATTTCAGAAACTATTTTTGAATCAACACACATTTATACTAGAGTACCATCAGTCTCATCCTGAAATTTGACTCCCCATAGGTTGTCTGTATAACAGTATATTTAAGAGGTAACTATTTTGTTAGAATTGCACTTACGTTCATCTTTGACAGCGTATTTATTGTTAGCATGGAGATCTGAAGGCAATGTTTGAGATTTGTCACCAAGACGCTAAGATATACAATGCAAATCAGAGCCTAAACTTTATCTCTCTAAGAAACTGTACCTTGTCTTCATTCATGTCTCCTTTTACAAACATTTGGCCCACCTGTGCATGAAAGTGTTCTACATGGAAAATTGACATTGTTAGCTTAATGCTAAATAATGAAGTATGCACTTACCAGGATAATTAGATGTGCTTCTCATGATATCACCACCATTGTTTAGTTCTAACAGCTCTTCATCAAAATTCATCACTTTGGAATGTTTCATTTTCTTAATTACTCTGTTAACAATAATATGAACATTATACAGCACTTATCATTCAGAGTAGGAAGGTGGTTGGTTTCCAAGGTTCTGGAAACTCTCTCTGAATTTTCTTGTCATAAGTGTGCCAATTTTGACAGCACAAACGCAAAAGGTATACTATAATAAGGTTATAATTACAAGAAAAAAATTTTAGTGAGTTTTTAGGGGTTAGATCTATATAGATTGGAAATATGCCCACAACAGCCACCAGGGCAGTAAAAGTTTATACTGATTGATGTACAAATACTATAGTAGACCAGACCAACTGTACTCTGGCAGAACTGTCAGAAAATGATCATCCATTCCTTTATAAAGAGCAGAACACAACCTGGAATTTGTATTCATAAAGTAATGTAGAAAGAGTCATAATTCTGTTTATATCTAAAGTTTTCCGTTTTCATTTGGGAAGGATCCTCAACACCATAGGCATTTATCATGCAAGTTTTTTTATTGTAGAGTCTCATTTTGCATAACTGGAACACCCTTCCAGCTGATATAGTAAATGCTTTGGACACAACTTCTTTTAAGACATTACTAGATATTAATTGGAGAGACAGTAGATCTATAGTTATGTAATTAATGTGTATGGTTATATATATAAGATTATGGTCTTTTTCAGAAACATTGATAATAATAAATATGACATCCTACGGTCATATTTATTTATTTATTTATTATTAATGGTTCTGAAAAAGACCAAAGTCTTATATAATTAATTACATAATTATAAATCTACTGTCTCTCCAATAAATGTCTATAGTTTGTAGTAATGTCTTAAAAGTTGTGTCCAAAGTATTTACTATATCAGCTGGAAGGGTGTTCCAGTTATGCAAAATGAAACTCTACAATAAAGAAAACTTGCATGATAAATGCCTATGGTGTTGAGGATCCTTCCCAAATGAAAACGGGTAACTTTAGATATGAACAGAATTATGACTCTTTCTACATTACTTTATGAATACAAATTCCAGGTTGAGTTACACTTTTCTAAAGGAATGGACGATCATTTTCTGACAGTTCTGTCAGAGTAAAGCTGGTCTGGTCTATCAAGGCCGGAGGAAGCGGTCCAGCCAGTCAGGCCATAGCCTAACCACTTTTTCAGCATTGATTATAAAAATATATATATATCTGAGTCGTTGATAAACACTGGTTGATTATGCTGGCGTGTTTTTATGAATGATAGGTGCTTAAAGCATCATGCAAGCATTGTGCATAATGCCAGTAGAATACTTATTAAATCCTTCCCCGTGACAATCAGTCACGGAAAAGATCGAAATACTCTAATAGAACAGTCGCACTAATAGAACACTCAGGTATTTACTGATTTATTAGTCAAATGCTTTATGAAGCTGGCAAATACGAAATAATAAATAGTTTTGCAAGGAAGTGTACATAATTGGATGAGTATTGGAGCACTGCAGCATAGCATGATAGGGTAAGATTAAGGAAATAGCTTAGTGCCTAGCTAGCTATTCACTGAGTTGAGACTTCATCACCGGCTTGTTCTATAAATTATATAGCTATCAGTTTCAAATGCTAGACTCATACTGTATGCATATAGTAGCTACAACAAAGGAAATAATATAGCATTTACATGTGTTACAACTGTATAATGTATGAAATTTATGTGAACACAAGATGCAGCCACATGCAGTGACAAGTGTTAGTCAATAATTTGCTAGGGAATTTACAGCTGAAAATAGTCTCAGATTAATCTCAGAGCATGCAATTTTGAAAAATTTTCCTGGGGGAGCCAGGGGCAGATCTAGGATTTTTTGAAAGGGGAGGCTAAGCTGGACAGGGACATAGGTAACTAGCCAGACATTAGTAGATACCAAGCCTTCTCACAAGGCCCTAATGGTAAGATTCATGTAGTATCCATGGTCAAAATTAGTTATTTGGAATAATGACTACATTAGTGTGGTTTGCATGCTAGCCTAGGCCGGGGGTCTGGGGGTATGCCCTTCCGGAAATGTTTGAAAATTAGGCCCTCTAAAGATGAATCTGAGTGTTTTTAGCAGTTTTTTAGTGGAAAATAATTGAATTTCAGTTTATCAAAACACTTTTACTTTTACATTAAATCAAGACTGATTGCAATATGCATGAGTAGCTATCATGATAATCTTTTCATTTGTAGCTACCAAGCATTTAGATATAGCTAGCTATATATCATAATACATCAGCTCCTCTTCAACAGCCTCAACTGTCTATCTTACTGATAAAAATAATGTTGTTGGATCCCACTGGAAGGTTGGAGTAGATTATTTCACACACCATGAAGTTGGAAGAATTGTGGAAAATGCTTACTCCAGCCTCAACATCAACAGATTCAAGGCAAACTCTCTTTATGGAACACTTGACTATCGTCTTCTAAAGACCATCTGGGATTCATCAACATTGGGTGACTGACCACAAACTACACAAGTTTGACTGTGATGATTTTGCAGTCTGCACGAAGAATGCTGTTTCTAAATACTCCCATGATCAAACAAAGTCAGACAATAGGGGAAGCCTTTGTGAGATAATGTGTGGAAGAAACATGTATAGCTAAACAGAGGCAGAAACATGTATAGCTAAGTAGTAGTGGTGTTGAACGTCACAATCATTAGTATGCATGCTCCTTAACCTAGTGACACTTTGTTAGTCTTAACACCAATACATTGTACTGAAAAGCAGAATACAGTGAAGGGTACTAGTAGCTGTTAGCTAGTCCACTGGAAATCCTTAGCAAAGTGCAACTATATTTGCATTTATGAGGTTTCTGAATTTACTGTTGTGATGGTCAACTTATTTCTAGATCTGCTGGGTTATGAAGACTGACAAATACCAGCACCATAACATAACCCACAGCATGGGGTCATATCAGAAGGTAACTGATACAGATTTTACATTCATAGACAAAAGTGCTATAGCTGCCTTATAAACTTATAAAAGACTACAGTTTGCTAAATGGCTGAGTTGGTAACTATATATTATACTGAAGCTGATAATTCTAAACAATTAATTAAACCAACTAACACTTTTTGAATCATGTTGAACAATAGGTATAGTGACATAGACGTTATTTGTGTTGGTAGTGATGCATAGTTCTTGAAATAAGCCTGCTTTTGATACACATAGAAGATTTAGGGTTTTATTGGCCAAGTACTAACTTAGAAAGGAAAGGAAGAGGGGGGCTACAGCCCCCCTAGCCCCCTCCCTAAATCTGCCCCTGGGAGCATGCCCCCAGAGCACCCCACCACCCACACAACAAAGTGTTCAGTATTTCACAGTGCCTACCCCTTGGCCTGACCACTTTAGAATTGCTTCCTCTGGCCCTGTCTATTACAGTATATGTACATCTATCTGTATAAACATTTACTGCCCTGGTAACTGTGGGCATATTTCCAATCTAGATCTAACCCCTAAAAACTCATAAATTTTTTTCTTGTTATTATTACCTTATTATAGTATACCTTTTACATTTGTGCTGTCAAACTTGGCACACTTATAACTATAAAATTCAGAAGGAGTTGTGATAGTATACTGTACAGTAGCGACCACAAAGGAGTAGGCGTGGCCCATGGGATAACATCACCAGCCTCAATTTTCCCTGACGATGATGAGGCAGTATTGGTTAAGCAAAACTAAGCCCAAACAAGTTTTCAGATCGACCCAAAATGCATTCAACAAGTTGCTACAAATTAAAAAAAAGTATTTAAACTCATTCACTGCTGAATTTTCCGGCGGACTATATAGGTCTCGCCGAATTGTCCAGTATAACACTACCTGTACACTAAACTACTTAGTAACCACCCCTCTAAATATTTGCTATAGACTTACGAACTTGGTTATATTGTTTATGTTTA
Organism: Dysidea avara; assembly: GCF_963678975.1. NCBI lineage: Eukaryota > Metazoa > Porifera > Demospongiae > Dictyoceratida > Dysideidae > Dysidea > Dysidea avara. The sequence continues at coordinate 24,805,270 of NC_089279.1, read as the reverse complement.
CACAACACAAACCGCAAAGTAATTACAACACAACAAAGATGAAAAAACAATATAAACAGCACATTCAAACAGTCGGGTACGAACAAAGGATCTACAAATCACTATAACAGTCTATTAAACAGTTCTACATCATCTGCTTACTGAGCGATGGTCTCCCTGGCCGGTTTTATCGAGATTTAGCTCAACAGCCTCATTGCGCATGTGTATACGCATGTGTGCACATCACGCCACCTTCTTGAAAAACCATCGACTGTCTTCTTCAGCTATTGTAGCACATCAGAAATGATTCAGAGTATTCGATAACACTACTATCAACTTGAAGAAACACTTAACTCGACTCTGTTCACAAGAAAAGTTTCACCGGGTTATGTAACAAACCCTCAATAGTGTGTGAAGGATCCGGTTATCCCAGAAACGGGACCTCTTGGGCGTGTGCGTTTCAGCATAGGTGCATCATGCTAAAAAACGCACAATACCAGTGTAAGCATGTCAAAATTGTATTCAGCGAGTGCTTTATTAGAGTGATCCGCCATATAGTGGTTGCTGCCGTGAATGGGTTAATGGAATTTTCTACTAACTGACTGAGTATTAACTGAGTAACTGACTGATGCATTCAGACAAGCGTAACTCGATAACGGCTAAGGCTACGGCTTGATTTTTTCACTGTTCAACATTGCTACAGCCCAACAGGTCCCTTTTGGCATACCGCAGTACATACAGTGCATTCTACATGGACTTACCAGTGTCCTCCTTTGTGTCCCATTCATCTTTGCTGACAGCTAGAAGTGTTGATTTGGTGGTAGCACGTGATGGCTTCCCTTTGTAATGGAAATCATCCGTGTTTTTCATAGTCACTATTTTGATAGCAGAGGTGCTTTTCAAACAGTCCTTGATTCGTACTGTTGTGTAATGGATTGAACATAGCCAACAAAGAAGCATAATGGATACTTCACTTTTCAGACAATAATTGATATAATTGGGGTGCACAGGACCATTCTTTCTTTTGGTATGCACGGATTGCAGAGGTGCTTTTCAAACAGTTCTTGATTTGAAATGCTGTGTAACGTGTTAAACATAGCTGACAATGAAATTTAATGGATACTTTACTTTTCAGATGATAATTGGGGCACGCAGTGCCATTTCAGATGTGGTATGCGTGGGTTCACCAGTCATAATAATTATTTACAAAAAAGTTAACAAACAAGTTTTTATTATATCGTGCACTACTTTAGCTTGCTTCAGTACTTTTTATCAATGTGCTATGGTCTCTACTCTAGTTGAAAGTTTTTTAATAAATAAATAATATCCATGTTTGCATATAATTTGGGTCAGAACTTTTACACTCATAAACATTTCAGAATGATCACTAGCACTGATGCCTGCACTTTAAGACCATTTTACAATTAAGGAAATCAAATACTAAAAATTATGGTATAGCCCTTGCAATAGACAAATTTCACAATAGCACATGAATAGTAACTGTCGTTCATGGTAACCTGAATGATGTAGGTGGAAATGCCTATAAAATATAGCATAATATAGGATATGACCTATGTAATATTCCAGTAGTTTTCACCTTGGCTACAGTTATAGTGAGGGCAATAATAATTAATAACCTGCTTTGTTCACAAAACAAAATTAGTGTCTAATGCCTATATCAAGACACACGGTAGTGTGTTGTGTGGCCAAGAAATCCGGCGACCACACTGTGAGTATATTTACAGGAAGAAAGAAAATTGCTTTTTCATGCATGCACAGCTCCATGGCCCCTTCTCCAAAGCACACCATTTTTGCATTATAGCTGTCCCCCAAGTAGGGTACGCCACACAGCAAATTTTATTAAATTCGCTACAGCCATTCGTGAGATATGGGAGTTCAAACTTTTGTTTTAATTTCTTCGTTTATTTCTTCTTATGCCATAGGGCTACTTGGGGGACAGCTATAATGCAAAAATGGAGCTACAGGGACTTCAATTTCTTTTCACATACTTTGCAAAAATTGCTATAAAATGCAAACGTGTAACTCAACTACCCCGATCTTTGGCACAAATAAAGAGCATGTAACGGTGGATTCATGTACCAAGTTTGTTGTGAATCTGAGTAATATTCAAGGAGTTATGAGCATTTATTCACGTAAAAAAAGATCAAACTTCTGTCATGGCTACAGGGTAAATCAAGTATAGAAATAGCTTGAAAATTGGTGTGTAGATAGGCTGATCATCGTAGCAGTGCCTTTTGATAGTTTGAATAGCAATAGAATTACAGCGACAAAGTTATAAAGCAAAAACTAAGCAAGTGTAAAATCGCGGGATTGAGATAATCTAATAGAGCAGTCACCACGGGGTAAAAAAGGTGTGTAAAAATGCCGAAAAAAAAACAACTTACCCGAGTTTGAACCTGGGACCTCCATACCTAACACCTGCATCCTTAACCACTGAATCACTGCTACCTTGGCTGATCACCTCACTTAATTTCTGCTTTATAAATGAAATTTCTATTTGAAATCTGCTTATAATCAAACATTTGTAATTTCATAGATCTACCAATAGAAGTACTGGATTGTTCTAGAACATTCTGTGTATGTTCTATTAGAAGTCCTCAAAAAATGTGCACTCTATTGAAGTATTACAATAATATTATCAAATATTGAATTAAATCATGCAATGAAATACATTTATAAGTCTATCTTCAATAATCATCATTGTATCTACATAGAAAAGAAGAAATGTGAGTAAAAACAAATCTCAAAGTCAGCCATAGGCTGGTTTTGGGGCCTTATAAAGTACAAAATGAAGTGAAATCTACACAAAAACAGCCAAGCTGTAAAAAAATGGCGCAGCCTTAAAAACCCAGCGTGAAAAAAGTTGTGAAATCAAAGGTGGCAGCCAAAAAATGGCTGCAATGATGTTAATGGTAAAAAATTTTAATAATGGCTGTGTGAATTGTTAAAATTTATTAGCATTAACATCATTGCAGCCATTTCTTGGCCGCCACCTTTGATTTCACAACTTTTTTCACCCTAGGCTTTTTAAGGCCCACACCATTTTTGCACAGCTTGGCTGTTTTTGTGTGGTAGTTACATAGCAGGAAGCTATGACAAACAGTAATCATGATAGTATATGCATGGCGCAACTGTATCACATATTGTATTATTATTATACCACAAACATTCATCACCTATATAGTATCAGTGCCACTATAAAAATCAGTACCAGTAGAGCAATGACCCCACCAATAGGAGCAGCTACAGTCTCAGTAGCAACTTGGCTGTTGGTGCCAGTGCTAGAATTAGGTTCTGCAAATGCAAGCATGAGATAAATAAGAACTCTTATGAGTGCCAGTACAAATTACAACAGTGAAAAGTACTGAAATAACTAGTGGATTCAATACACACAAGCAATTAAGAACTAAAATGTTATAGTTCATGTTCCAAGCATCCCATGTTAGAATATTTGACATTATAAACATATTGTATATATATATAGTAGAGTCTAGAGTGCCACCATGTTACTGAACTTTATGATGCCCAAGATGTGATGAGCTATATATACTGTAATTATGTACTGATAATTATATACCCCACAGCCAGCCGTTATTCTTTCTTTGATAATAGAACTGGACTTCTGTACTATTGTTATTCATGGAATCAAATTAATCTGTTATATTTCTTGATGTGATATATATCTGTAAGTATATGTACATATATCTTTTTCACTCATAACAGTACCACCAATTACATGTATGTTGATAGTAATAGTGTGAATCTGCACCAAGATAAACACAATACAATGTGTAGCTACCTAGAGCTTTACATATACAGCCACACAAGTAATATTCATTTGTATTGTAAGTTTGTACCTAGAGTTGGTTGTATGGTAATTGATTTGCTTGCAGTTTTCATTGTTAACTCGGTACTGGATAATAAATCTATATAAAGAACACAGTAGTTTTAACATACCCATGAGGTTCTTCACCCAGGAGTTGCAGGCCCAATGGTGGAGTGTTTATACATCAGGTACAAAATGAATGGGTGAGTATTGTATGGTATAGAGCATGAGTAGATCAAAGACACCCATTTGTATGACAAAAAGAGAAGCCTATTGGGTGGTTAACTAATATAATACATTGGTTGCAGTTTTGCAAGAATGAGCACATACAGGATGAAATAGCCAGACAATAATATTTCCATGATTCCAGCACTGTCAGGACAGATATTACCAATTGAAAGCACAAACAAGTTTGTATATTCAAATTCATACTCATAATTTGTACTGTGATATTTCTTGCTGTGTGATTATTTTTATAACCTCGAACTAATTAGTGGCTAAATTGTGTGGCCTATAGAGATGATTCTTACTGTAGCTGTGTTACAATCATTTCCCAGGTTACAGCAGATTTTTTTAACAGTACACTCCATATTGAATTGGCTTTTAGAGCAGATACACAATAAGCATAACCTCATCACGACCTTTGCTTGAATTTCTACTGCTACCTACACCATGTTTGCACTTCCTGTTGTGATAAATGCATGTAACACTCTTTTTTTGAAGCATTCATACAAATTTAGATACTAGATGTTTCAGGTGTATCAGTAAACTACAACAACTAGGCTTTGTCCGATAAATTTGTACCAGCCTTATATGGATATCAATTAAACCATGCTGTTTGTTTTTCAATGAACACATGTACATACCAGCTTTGTACAGAATTTTTAGGTTTTATCTGCAAACAAGTAACATTGACATAGTGTGAGGCTCTCTCAAGCCCACCCAAATAAATGACAAAGCAGTAAAATTTCTACAAGATTTTATATTAAACAATTGCATTACAGATCACCCTACATACTTGAAAATTAATATACCCCCAAACCATTACTTGCTAACACACTCACCATCCTTATCCACTATTGTTACTGTAACTTGACCAAGATCACTGCTTACACCATTAGGTAGTGAAGGGGAATGAATAGCCAGAATAAAGCTCTCATCACGTTCTAGTATGTTATCACTAGTTATTGAAATATTTAGTATAGCAAAGGTTTGTCCTGCAATAAATGTGACACTGTATGGCCCAGACTTGTAATCAGCACCTCCTAAATGTATAAATATGTAAGCACATCAATTTCCACAATTACCTCATGTTTACCAGTAGCTGTAGTAGTATTATCAATTAATTTAATAGTAACATTGGTTACTGATGAGTTGCTCAGGACTAATACAATTTGCAACATTTCATCATCTTCATTAACACTGTATGCTGACTGGTTAAACATCACAGTAATGACTAAAGAAATATACATGCATAAATTAAACGATTAAGTTCATAGCTAACTACATACCAGGTATTTTAAAACTGATAGTGTATACATATACCAATTGTGTAATGCATGATGCTGGCAATAAATGGACATTGAAACATTAATAAACTGTCTAACTTGAGTATCCAATGCTGCATTCTATCGTTTTACAGTTTGTAAACCATAAACAGTGTAAATAGATAGCCACTTTTTAAGATAGTGATGTTAACTATATATAGATCTAGATACTGTCAAGTGTTACTACTACGTATATCATTAACTCATAGCACTGTACCATATAGAGGGAAACATCACCAGAAGTAAATTAAATATTATCTGGTGAAATAAACTAAGTTATGTTCAACACAAATGATAGTCTCAGGTACTATGAGTTAATTGGTAGGCTAAATGTTGGCAAATTTGTAGTGATTTGACAAATTTGCTAAAGTTTCTCCCACTGCCTCTATACAGCACTCTAATAGAGTAATCAATAGCTCTAACATACTGTAACAATCATATTTGCACCTTTTAATGATTAAAACAGTACAGTAAAAACTTTCAATATATCACGATCAGAGCCTCACAGGTCTAAAAATTTTTGAGGCATGTTCCATAACCCTGGTATGCACATTGGTTGTTGCATGATGACTCTGTAAGCTTCAATACTCAGTTGCCTTCCCAGGCTCCCCTACACTCTTTAGTGGGATTGTCACAAAATATCAAGACACACGGTAGTGTGTCGTGCGGCCCAAGAAGGCGGCGCGCAACCCCGTGAGTATATTGACAGGAAGAAAGAAAACGCAATTTTCGCACCTCCGTAGCTCTGTGCTGCCTTGGTGAAACAATACGAATTTTGCTGTGTACATTCCCTCCCACTTCAGTACTCCACATTCCAAATGTGAGCGAAATCGCTTCAAGCGTTCCCGAGATATGCGACTTCAAAAATTGGCTTAGTTTCTTCGTTATTTTTTTCTTTTTTTTCTTCCTCTTTTCGCACACTTACAAAAACTGCTATAAAACACGAACTCCATATCCGATCGCCTTGAAATTTGGCACACAGAAGGGGGGTATAAAGGCGCATCTCTGTATCAACTTTGGCTGGAATACGATAAACAGGCAAAGAGTTATGAGCGATTAATCACGAAAAATAACACCAATATGTTGTCACGCCTACAGGGTAAACCGCGTATGGGAAGAAGCTGAAAATCGGTGGGTGAATAGGTTTACTATTGAACCTCAAACCTTTTGTGGTTTGAAAGAAATCGAGCTAAAAACCAGGAAGATACAACGAAAAAACCAACAGTGTGTAACAATTACGCAATCGAGATTAGCTAATAAAAAACGACTGCTTGCCACGCCTACCAGGTAAACCGCTTGGGGTAATGCTATGAAAATTGCTGTACAGATGGAGTTATCATCTTAGAAAGGCTCTTCAATGGTGTAGAAGAATCAGACTTAAAGCCACGGAGTTATAACACGAAATCCAACTTGGTGTAGCAAGTGCGAGATCGAGATACTCTAATAGAGCAGTCATCCTAATAGAGCAGTCACCCAAAGAGAATTCAAGAGATCAGTTAGAAACAAGTAACCTGTATAGAGATCAGCTACAAACAAGTCACCCTGTAGAGACATCAGCCATAAACAATTCACCCTGTAGAGAGATCAGCTAGAAGAAATTACCTTGTAGGGAATTCATGCAACTATAGAAAGAGATCATTCAGCTAGAAGAAATCACCTTGTAGAGTTCAGCTACAAAGAAACCACAATGTAGAGAGTTCAGCTACAAACAAATCGCCCTGTAGAGAGATCAGCTAGAAGAAGTTACCTTGTAGAGAGTTCAGCTACAAAGAAACCATCATGTAGAGAGTTCAGCTGCAAATAAATCACCTGTAGAGAGTTCAGCTACAAACAAATCTCCCTGTAGAGAAATCAGCTAGGAGAAGTTTCCTTGTAGAGAGTTCAGTTACAAAGAAACCACCATGTAGAGAATTCATTTACAAACTAGTGACCCTGTAGAGACATCAGCTAGAAGGAGTTACCTTGTAAAGAGTTCAGCTACATAGAAACCATTCTGTGAAGAGCTCAGCTGCAATCAAATCACCTGTACAGAATTCAGCTACAAACAAATCACCCTGTAGAGAGATCAGCTAGAAGAAGTTACCTTGTTGATAGTTCAGCTACAAACAAATCACCCTGTAGAGAGATCAGCTAGAAGAAGTTACCTTGTAGAGAGTTCAGCTACAAAGAAACCATCATGTGGAGAGTTCAGCTGCAAACAAATCACCTGTAGAGAGTTCAGCTACAAACAAATCTCCCTGTAGAGAGATCAGCTAGGAGAAGTTTCCTGGTAGAGAGTTCAGTTACAAAGAAACCACCGTGTAGAGAATTCGTTTACAAACTAGTGACCTTGTAGAGACATCAGCTAGAAGAATTACTTTGTAAAGAGTTCAGCTACAAACAAATCTCCCTGTAGAGAGATCAGCTAGGAGAAGTTTCCTGGTAGAGAGTTCAGTTACAAAGAAACCACCGTGTAGAGAATTCGTTTACAAACTAGTGACCTTGTAGAGACATCAGCTAGAAGAATTACTTTGTAAAGAGTTCAGCTACAAAGAAACCATTCTGTAAAGAGCTCAGCTGCAAAAAAATCACCTTTACAGAATTCCACTACAAACAAATCACCCTATAGAAAGATCAGCTAGAAGAAGTTACCTCGTAGAGAGTTCAGTTACAAAGAAACCACCATGTAGAGAATTCATTTACAAACTAGTGACCCTGTAGAGACATCAGCTAGAAGAAGTTACTTTGTAAAGAGTTCAGTTACATAGAAACCATTCTGTAAAGAGCTCAGCTGCAAACAAATCACCTGTACAGAATTCAGCTACAAACAAATCACCCTGTAGAGAAATCAGCTAGAAGAAGTTACCTTGTTGAAAATTCAGCTACAAACAAGTCACCCTGTAGAGAGATCAGCTAGAAGAAGTTACCTAGTAGAGAGTTCAGTTACAAAGAAACTACCATGTAGAAAGTTCAGCTACAAACTAGTGACCTTGTGCAGACATCAGCTAGAAGAAGCTACCTTGTAGAGAGTTCAGCTACAAAGAAACCATCATGAAGAGAGTTCAGCTGCAAACAAATCTCCCTGTAGAGAGTTTAGTTAGAAGAAGTTACCTTGTAGAGAGTTCAGTTACAAAGAAACCATTTTGTAAAGAGCTCAGCTGCAAACAAATCACCTGTACAGAATTCAGCTACAAACAAATCACCCTGTAGAGAGATCAGCTAGAAGAAGTTACCTTGTAGAGAGTTCAGCTACAAATTTAAAGAAACCATCATGTGGAGAGTTCAGCTGCAAACAAATCACCTGTAGAGAGTTCAGCTACAAACAAATCACCCTGTAGAGAGATCAGCTAGAAGAAGTTACCTTGTAGAGAGTTCAGCTACAAATTTAAAGAAACCATCGTGTGGAGAGTTCAGCTGCAAACAAATCACCTGTAGAGAGTTCAGCTACAAAGAAACCACCATGTAGGGAGTTCAGCTAGAAGAAGTTACCTTGTAGAGAGTTCAGCTACAAAGAAACCATCATGAAGAGAGTTCAGCTGCAAACAAATCTCCCTGTAGAGAGTTTAGTTAGAAGAAGTTACCTTGTAAAGAGTTCAGCTACAAAGAAACTATTTTGTAAAGAGCTCAGCTGCAAACAAATCACCTGTATAGAATTCAGCTACAAACAAATCACCCTGTAGAGAGATCAGCTAGAAGAAATTACCTTGTAGAGAGTTCAGCTACAGTAAAAAGAAACCACCATGTAGAGAGTTCAGCTGCAAAGAAATCACCCTGTAGAAAATTCTGCCACTAACAAATTGCCCTGTAGAAAGATCAGTTAAAAGAAGTTATCTTGTAGAGAGTTCAGCTACAAAGAAACCACCATGTAGAGAGTTCAGCTAGAAGAAATTTCCTTGTAGAGAGTTCAGCTACAAAGAAACCATCATCTAGATAGTTCAGCAGCAAAAAAATCACCTGTACTGAATCCAGCTACAAATAAATCACCCTGTAGAGAGAACAGCTAGAAGAAGTTACCTTGTTGATAGTTCAGCTACAAACAAATCACCCTGTAGAGAGATCAGCTAGAAGAAGTTGCCTTGAAGAGTGTTCAGTTACACAGAAACCACCATGGACAGTTCTGTAATAAATATATGTATTATATATATATATAATTTGTACATTTACTGATTAAATCAGAAATATTTAAGGTACATCTGCTTCATCTTTTCTTCTTCCTGTGGTAAAGAAAAAAAGATAGGTTAAAAAGTCCCAAAGCAGGCCATAGGCCGGCTTTGGGGTATACAAATACAAAAAGAAGTGAAATCTAATCCAAAACAGCCAAGCTGTAAAAAAAGTGTGTGGCCCTCAAAAAGGCTATGGTGAAAAAAGATGTGAAATCCAAGGTGGCGGCCAAGAAATGGCTGTGATGGTAGGTTAATGGTAAAAATTTTAATAACGACAATTCAGGTGAATTTTGTGCCAATTGACCAAGCGGCACCAAAATCCACCTGAATTGTCGTTATTAAAATTTTTACCATTAATCTACCATCACAGCCATTTCTTGGCCGCCACCATGGATTTCACATCTTTTTCACCATAGCCTTTTTGAGGGCCGCACACTTTTTTTACAGCTTGGCTGTTTTGGATTAGATTGTATAAGCCACAACTACTGCATGTACAGAATCTTTAGCTATAGACTACATTAAGTACCCATAAAAGTTGGTGTCAGGATGTGACCCATCAATAATAGGGCTTGTTTATGTTCTGTAGAAGCGTTGTAAGAATAAAAACTCTTGTTATTTACTTTGCATGAATGGAATGTTTCAGTTTGTATAATAGACTTGACCACATCATAATTATACTTGCTGTAACCATGGGTGCTGGCTAAGGAATTTGCATATAAGAAAACAAAGTTTAAAACAGCAAAAAGATTCTTTGTGCATGCAATGATTGAAGTCTAAATGAGCTAGACAGCAGTATTGCATCATGGTGCCTGAATGAAGAAAAAGATGGCTAATATATACTAGCTATAGAGGATCTAAAGGTTACTAACATACGTACATGTAATCTTTGCTATCTCTGTAATATGAGACCCAGTTTGTGAAATATATCTTTTTGCACATTGTCAGGGTGGAGGAAGCAGTCTGGCCTGTCAGGCCATAGCCTGACCACTTTTTCAGCATTATTATTATTTTGTTTTTATTATTAGCACTTTACAGTGACCAGCACTAAACGTCTGACAGCAACATGTGCTGCAGCCTTAGGATTACCTAACCTAATTAATTTTAATAATATATATATCCAAGTTGCTGATAGGCACTGGTCAATTATGCTGGTGTGTTTCTGGGAATGGTAATTGCTTAAAGCATAATGCAAGCATTGTGATATAATGCCAATAGAGTATTTACAACATACTGTTAAATCCTTCCCTGTGACAGTCAGTCATGGAAAAAATAACAATAACAATGACAAATCAAAACACTCTAATAGAACAGTCATCCTAATAGAGCACTCAGATGCTTACTGATTTATTAGTCAAACACTTTATGAAGCTAGCAAATATGAAATATAAATAGCTTTGCATGGAAGAATACATACAGTAATTGGATGAACATTTGAGCACTGCAGCATAGCATGATAGGGTAAGCATATAGTGTAGTGCCTAGCTAGCTATCCACTGAGTTGTGACTTCATCACATTAAGTTAGTTATAAGTTATATAGCTATCAGTTTCAAATGTTAGACTGAATTTACAAGTGCTACAACTGTATAATGTAAGAAACTAATGTGAACACATTATGTGGCTACATGCAGTAAGTTTAACACAAGTGTTAGTCAACGCTTTGCTAGGAAATTCACAGCTGAAAATATTCTTATATTAAATCTCAGAGCATGCAATATTGAAAATTGTCCTGGGGGAGCATGCCCCCAGATCCTCCTAGCATTCACACAAGCGCTCAGCATTTCATAGTGCCTACCCTTAGCCTGACCTGATTGTGCAATAGTGGCATGAAGTGTTTAGCTGATTATAATTATTGTTAATGTCTAAAGTTGTAACTATCACTTTTTCATCATGAATGAAGCTATTCATAGGCATCTGTTACATTGGTAGAGTTGTGTATCACACAAAATGTGGACAGTTGTGGAGAAATCGTCCAGATAAATGCAGCTGTCTTGCTGAGTGTGTACAAGTTGTTCAATAAAGCCAGAGTGATCACAGATCATTATCCATGGATTTAAAATATGGGAACAGAAAGCAGGCCAAGTAGAGCAGCAGAAAGATAACAGTGGAAAATGCACAACTATTAATTGTTTGCGTTATGAAATACATTTGGTATTCATGTGAAGAAGACACCTTTTGCAAATCTGGTCACATGCATGCTGATAATAAACAGACAGTACAAACTGGCTTCTTACATTCATCATCCTCTATGGTCACAGTTGTTTGGTTAGGATAACCAACACTAACACCATTGGGTAGTGAATCAGTTGTGATATTCAAATAAAATATCTCATCACTTTCAAATATGTTGTCATCAATGATTGTAATACTTAATGGTACTCTGGTCACTCCAGCAGGAAATGTAATGTTATATGGTGTAGAGTAGTAATCAATACCTCCTCCTGTAGCAATACTGTTAAAATTGAAAGTTTTGTTATAGCACTAGACTCACCAGTAGCAGTACCTACAATATCTCTAACTAGTACAGTAATATCAGTTGATGATGGGTTACTGAGACTTAGTACAGGTTGTGCTGGTCCATCATTTTCATCAATAATATATGATAGCTTTTCAAACTGTACATTTATTGCTGAAACCAGATAAAATAATACGGTAACAGTGAGTGTTATATTTGCTGTGCTTTAGACATTGCACTATTACTTAAGCAGTGCATATAATTTATACTCTTATCAATAATATATGATAGCTTTTCAAACTGTACATTTATTGCTGAAACCAGATAAAATAATACGGTAACAGTGAGTGTTATATTTGCTGTGCTTTAGACATTGCACTATTACTTAAGCAGTGCATATAATTTATACTCTTCACAAACCACTTACGATCATCATCCACTATAGTCACTGTAGCTTGACCACCATTAACATCATCAGGTGCTGACGATGGGTCAATAGTAAGAATAAAGTTCTCATCATCTTCCAAAATGTTGTCATTAATTATTGGAAAACTAAAAGACACACTGGTTACTCCAGCAGGAAACGTTACATTGTAAGCTTCAGACAAGTAGTCAGTGCTTACTCCTGTAACAACAAGATAATATAATTTAATAACTTTACAAGAGTGGAATGCTCACCACTACCAGTATTGTCATCATATAATACTTGTACAACAATATCGGTTGATGATGGGTTACTGAGAACTAGTACAAATACTGCTGGTCCATTGCCTTCATCAAAATTGTATATTGATTGCTCAAACTGTACAATAATAGCTGAAAGTAGAGTGCAACAACGTTGTTAAGCTTGCTATAATTTACTCAGTACACCATTTAACAATGTGTCAAGACTCGTAGTAGTGAGTCAAATAGTAAAAGCTATTGTTCTACAGATATACAAACACATGACAGTGGGTAATTAATGAGTACCACTGGTTTTATAATCTAAGCTCTTAGCCATATACAGTACATGTTACTTGTATACTCACACCAGGGGTGTATCCAGGATTTTTCAAAGATGGTTTCCAGATTTGGTTGTGAGTTCAAGTGCAGGGTCTAGGGGTGCAGTCCCTAGTCACTGACAGATTTTGAACATTGAAATTCTTCAAAGTCTATTAGTGTATATTTTAGGTATGGTATAAATTATTATCAATATACATGTTTATGCTTGGTTCCAGTCTTAAATTTTAATTATATGACTGGTTATACATTGCAGTAACCCAACACTGATCAATTGAAATGAAACTCAAGATTTAACTACAATAATATTCTATTTATATTATTATTAATGCCCATTTTAAAATTATATTTCATTATGAATGTTCTACTAGAGTAGTTTGACTACTCTATTCATCTGACTGCTCTATTACAGTATTTTGATCAAAGTTTAACCTTGTTCTCTCTTAATTCACATTTGAGAAATAAAATAAGTTTCCCATTAGTTACACTGTAGCTAGCTATACTGCCATGCCCAATTGTCATTTATTCTGTAAGATTATATTTTGTGCTGCCAAATTGTAATAATAGTCTGGTCAGTGTTCCTGCTGCAATCGCATAAGTTATTTTGTAAAGGGTGTCTGGAACTCCAGGACACCTCCTAAATGTGCCTCCGCACACACACACACACACACACACACACACACACACACACACACACACACACACACACGCACACACGCGCACGCGCACACATCTGTGGAAGAAAGTCCTTGTATTTCTGCTAAGTGACCAACATAATAAGTTGCAAATTGCACCTTGAATATTGATATGATGTTGCATACATACATTAGCTAAGGTCCAGGGTATGGTAATGCAAGTACAGTATAAACAGCTATTTAAGTTGCATTTCTCCAAGTCAGTGGCATATCTGGGGATGGACCTGTGCCCAGTGGTGGAGGAAGTAGTTGATGTGAGGGGGGAGACCATAGATCTGTGGCAGTAGGGGGTCTAGGGGGCACTACCCTCCAGAAGCTGTGGCCATTTTAGCTTTAGCATTGTCTTAAAGTTCACCAGAATTAATTTATAGATACAATTTGAAGCATTGCAACTAAAACACCATTTGTTTAGTCAAAAATATTTTAAACAGGCTATTTGCAGCTAATAAATTTGTTTGGCAGTGTTGACTACAGGGTCATAAAACATACAACATTTTTAAGCAGTGCAAAGACAGCTTATTTAGACACCTGGAAACACTTGGTACAGCAGTTAGGACACCAACTATCAAGTAAGAGGTCAGTGGTTCAATTCCTGCTGTAGTCAACTTTTAGGTTTATGCAGTGTTTTGACTGCTCTGTTAGGGCATTTGAGTGTTCTATTAGAGTATATCAATCTTACTCATAGTTTTCAGCCCCACTCCAAGAAGGATAATTTCAGCAAGATATCATCACAAGGGGGTTAAGCCACCCCTAAGGGGGGATGAAGCCCTCCTCCCCCAACCTTTTCGCTGCTTATGCCTGTGCCTTACCAAACATTGCTGAAAATCCATTTAAACAAATGTGCTGTATATTGTACTAGAATATTTTTTACACAAAAATTTAGTGCTATTTAGAGTTTTTTTCAGACTACTATCATAAAACTGATACAGCATTATAAGGGGGTATACGTAGGTGTGTGGGAAAAGGGGCTGAGGTGGGCAGGATTGCCTCTGCATAAGAAATTGTAATCACTTAAAAAAGAAGTCCATAAGAATGATGCAAGTGATTGATTGTTTTCATTATATTGTACATGCGTACATTATATAGCAAGTCACATCTTGTTTATAAGACATCTGGCCATTATAAACGCTCGTATGAGGCGTGGCACTGAATGGAGTCAAAAAGATTTCTGCTTAAAACGCCTTCCTAAGGTAACTTACAGCTCTGCACGCTTTCACAACTTATTGTCAGACATTAGGGCTTGTGTCCACATCGTATCTTTAAAAGTTATTGTAGGGATTAGAGGTTTGAACGGAGAAAATACGTATAGAGGCGATCCAGTACTACATAATGTTAGTGCCAGATGGATTGTTGAAACACGAGTGTATTGAGTGGTATAATGTTACGATAGCTGAAACACACGGTGAGAAATTGAGTGAATTATATCTAAATACGCTTGTTAAGAGGTTGCGACAAGAAAACAATGACACCAAGTTTTTTTAAAATCACAAAGTGCAGTATAAACCTATTGAGAAAGATTGCATAATTCAGGGCTAATATTGTGAAACCGTCCCTACACGTAAATAACTCACAGTAGTGGCCGTGCGTTTTAATTGTGGCGTGCGCTTTGTAGTTTCTTGGCCGCGCGACTCACTACCGTGAGTCTTGATGTTATTGTGCACAGTACAGTGTAGTTTGTAATGTGTGCACTGTGTGTGTAATGTGTGCATGTGTTCAGAGTTTCTCTAATAGATCAATTAAGTTGCCAAATTAAAATGATTTTTATCAACCATTTTGAACCACATCATAAGAAAACCACATGAATAGAACAGCTCTTTCAATGTGGTTTTATTAGAGCAATGCTGTACCACTCTTTTGGGAAGACATTTGTATGTATGCATGCGTGAGTGAGTGAGTCAGCGAGAAAGTGAGTTGTGATGTATTGTTGTATTATGTTATATGATGCAATTGTAATTGCTTTTTGACGTGTTGTAAGTTCTGCTGCCATGGCATTGTTGTAGAGTGTAAATTGCTGTTAGTTGTAGTTGCTGCGATTACCTTGTTGTGATTAAGATTATTAATTTATCTTGTGTGACTTAAATGAGCTCCCCCGAACGTGACATACTGGCAACGAGGATGACTACTATGATTGGGGAAATGCAAGAATTTTGACCCAACAAGTGATCGGAATTCCACGTACCTAGAGAGAGCAGAAATTTTCTTTCAAGCTAACGAGATAGCAGAGAACAAAAGGGTCGCAGTTTTGTTGTCAATAATTGGAAGAAAGACTTATTCGCTACTGAGTGACCTCCTGGCACCAGAAAGGCAGCCTCCAAATCGTTTGCTGTACTGTCAGAAACTCTGAAGAAGCACTACGAACCAAAGCCAGTGATTATCGTGGAGAGGTTTCAATTTCATCGCAGAAGCCAGGCTGCTAACGAGTCAGTACCTGAGTACGAAGCAGAATTGCGTCGTTTAGCAACTCATTGTGTTTTTGGAAATTACCTTGAAGAAGCCATCCGCGACTGTATCGTCTGTGGCCTTCGCAACGTGAGTATCCAGAAGCGTCTTTTAGCTGAGGCTGAACTGACATTGACCAAGACGCTGGATATAGCTAAAGGCATAGAGGCAGCCGACCGTAATGCCCAGAAGTTGAAAGGAGCCGAAAGTAACTCATTTTGAGTCGGTGAAGTTTCAGCTGTGACCAACCCTTGTTATCGTTGTGGGAGCGATCGTCACAAACCGAAGGACTGTCATTTTAAAGAAGCAGAATGTCAAAATTGTAAGAAGATTGGCCATCTAGTCAAAATGTGCTGTAGTAGAGGTGCAGGGACATCTCACACAGCAACAGGCAAATCTGCCACTAAGAATTTTGATGGGAAAAACTTTCCTAAGAGTACTACTCATGGACCAAAGAAAAATAATTGGGTATCAGAAACAGACACAGATACTGTGGAGACAGAAACTTTTCCAGAATCAGCCATTCTGAGAGTTGATGACCACAACAATAAGCTCATTACAGTTCAGATGGAGCTCAATGGACAGCAAGTCCTGATGGAAGTGGATACAGGAGCAGCGGTCTCTCTAATGTCAGTGATCACCCAAAAGCAGTTTTTTCCCAAAGTGAAATTGATGAAGTCCAGAACACAACTGCAGACCTACACAACAGAGTCATTAGCAGTGTTGGGAACCATACAAGTGAAGGTGAGATATGGTACCTATGTGGGAATACATACACTCTATGATGTGAATGGGCAGGGGCCAACACTTTTGGGGCGTGATTGATTAATGAAAATTAGGCTGGACTGGCATAATTTAGGTGTAGCTACTGTACACAGTAAACAACCTCCTCTGAAAGCTGTGATAGACAAATATGGTGATGTATTTACCAATGAGTTGGGCACTCTCAAGGAGTTCAAGGCTAAACTGACTGTGAAGCCAGACACAAAGCCTCAGTTTTGTAGACCCAGACAGGTACCCTATGCACTGAGAGATGCAGTTGATTGACAATTGCAACATTTAGAAGATACTGGAGTCATAGAGAGTGTACCTTACAGTGAGTGGGCAACACCTTTAGTAGCTGTGCCAAAGAGAGATGGTGGAGTCAGACTATGTGGCGACTACAAGAAAACTTTGAATCCTTACTTAGAGACTGATCAGTACCCTTTGCCACGTCCTGAGGATCTAATGACTTGCCTAACTGGTGGATGTAAATTTACTAAACTTGACCTATCAGCAGCATACCAACAAATGCTATTGGACCCAGAATCTTGCTCTTATGTGACCATCAACACACAACGAGGATTATACAGATATCTGCGACTACCTTTTGGGGTATCCTCAGCCCCCGCAGTTTTTCAGAAAGCGATGGACACCATCCTTAAGGGGCTCTCCCATGCTATCTGTTACCTCGATGACATACTGGTGACAGGCTCATCTGAGGAAGAACACCTTAGAAATCTCTCTGAAGTGCTTGCCAGATTATCCAAACATGGTCTAAGACTGAAGCGAGAGAAATGTAGTTTTATGCAGGACAGTGTTGAGTACTTGGGGCACCGAATTGATGCAGAAGGTGTACACACATCAACCAGTAAAGTAGAAGCGATTGTCAAAGCTCCAGCTCCTAAGAACATTACTGAACTGCGTTCCTTCTTAGGAATGGTGAATTACTATGGAAAGTTTATTCAGAATGTGGCTTCAAAACGTCACCCACTACATGCCTTACTTAAGAATGGAGTGAAATGGAACTGGTCAGATGAATGTTCACAAGTTTTCACACAGATCAAGAAGTGTCTTAGTGAGGCCCCGGTCTTGGTTCATTATGATCCAAAGCTGCCTGTCAGACTGGCCGGTGATGCGTCAAATTACGGAATTGGTGCTGTGTTATCTCATGTTGACCATGATGGCCAAGAGCACCCTATTGCCTTTACTTCTCGCAGTTTGTCTTCTAGTGAAAAAAACTATTCACAAGTCCTTTAACTGTTTTGTTTGGTCCCAAAAATGGAGTTCCTGCATTAGCAGCAGGCAGATTACAGCGTTGGGCACTTCATTTATCATCTTACAATTATACAATTGAATTCAGACCTACCAAGGCTCATGCCAACGCAGATGGCCTTTCTAGACTGCCATTACCTGCTAACACTGATGGTGAGTGCTTGTCTGAAGTGTCTTTGTATAATGTGTCTCAGATTAATACTGTGTCTGTATCTGTTGTTGATTTGTGTAAAGCAACCCGATCTGATCCCTTGTTAAGCAAAGTGTATTACTACCTGCAAAGAGGTTGGCCTAAAACATGTCCAGATGCTCTTAAGCCATTTTGGTCCCGCAGAACAGAACTATCGATTGAAGAGGGATGTATCCTATGGGGTATTAGAGTTCTTGTTCCCAAGAAATTACAGTCTAGAGTTTTAGAGATGCTCCATGAGGGTCACATGGGTGTATTCAGAGTGAAGCAAGTATCCCGGAGTCATGTCTGGTGGCCCTGTATTGATAAAGATATAGAACAGTTGATTAAGAGTTGTAAAAGTTGTCAGCAAGATCAAAGAGCCCCAGTCGCAGCTCCACTACATCCATGGATTTGGCCATCTAAGCCTTGGACCAGAATACATTTAGACTTTGCAGGGTCTTTCATGAATAAAACTTTTCTGATAGCTGTTGATGCTTTTTCTAAGTGGCCAGAAATCATAGACACGTCCTCCACCACCGCCACTAACACAATCAAGGTGCTTAGAGAAATATTTTCAAGACATGGACTACCTGAAAAAATTGTAAGTGACAATGGTCCACAGTTTATTTCTGCTGAATTTTCTGAGTTTTGTAAAGTGAACGGCATCAAACATTTTCGAGTGGCACCTTATCATCCAGCATCAAACGGCCTAGCCGAACATATGGTACAAACTTTTAAACAATCTATGCACCGAAGTAACAATGATGGCATTCCTTTTCCTCAAAGAATTGTAAATTTTCTATTGATGTATAGAACAACCCCACATTGTATAACAAACATTGCTCCTTGTGAACTACTGATGGGTCGTGCACTACGAACACGGTTAGATGTGTTGCGACCAAATCTTGAGTCGAAAGTGTGTTTAGAACAAACTAAACAGAAGCAAAGTCATGATCAACACAGTAAACTTCGCAATTTCAAACCAGGTGACACTGTCTGGATCAGAGATTTTCGTGGTACTGACAAGTGGAGGTCAGGAGTAGTTATTGAATGTCTTGGCCCTGTTTCATACATGGTTGAAGTGCAAGATGGTTCAGTACATAAGAGTCATGTTGATCACATTCATGACCGAGTGGATAATTCAAGTGTTCCTACCAGTTTGTCAACCAGTCAATCTTCTGAAGAGTCTCCTTTAGTTACATTTCCAGTAGAACACTCTGACTCATCTCAGCAGTCACCACCTACTGCTAGTACACAGAACAGTACAAGCTCATCATCAGTAGTAACTCCTTCGAACACTGCCGTTAGACGAAACCCTGCAAGAGATAGGAAACCC
The DNA here is from genome assembly GCF_963678975.1 of Dysidea avara. Lineage (NCBI taxonomy): Eukaryota > Metazoa > Porifera > Demospongiae > Dictyoceratida > Dysideidae > Dysidea > Dysidea avara. The sequence continues at coordinate 24,785,627 of NC_089279.1, read as the reverse complement.
CCCAAACGCTTTCAGAATTGAGGCGGGGGAGATGTGATGTATTGTTGTATGATGTTATATGATGTAATTGTAATTGCTTTTTGACGTGTTGTAAGTTCTGCTGCCATGGCATTGTTGTAGAGTGTAAATTGCTGTTAGTTGTAGTAGCTGTGATTATCTTGTTGTGATTAAGATTATTAATCTATCTTGTGTGACTTAAATGAGCTCTCCCGAACGTGACATGAGTGAGTGAGTCAGTGTGTACATGCACGCGTTTGTGTGTGTGTGTGTGTGCATGCGTGCGTGCGTGCGTACGTGCGTGCATGTAGTGTAGAGTAATGTGTAGTGTGTTTGTGTAAGATGCATAGGCTTTCTCTGATAGGGCAGTAAAACTGGCATACTAAAATTATTTTCATCAACTATTTAACCACATTTTAACCACATCAAAGGAAATCACATCAGTAGAACAGCTGTTTTGATGTGGCTTTATTAGAGCAGTGCCGTACCACTCTTTAGGAAAGCATTTGCATGTGTTCGTGCTTCAGTGTATGTGTGTGTGTGTGTGTGTGTGTGTGTGTGTGTGCGCGTGTGTGTACGTGCGTACATGTGTGTGTGTGTAATGTGTGTGTGTAATGTGTGTGTGTAATGTGTGTAGGCTTTCCTTGATAGAGCAATAAAGCTGTCAAATTTAAAATGATTTCATCAACCGTTTTTACAACAGATCGTAGATGTATAACGTTAAACTGACATCTTTGATATGTCAAGCAGTATAAAATGGATCACAGTGATGAAAGAAAATAAATGAATCCAGAGTCAGGTGAGTTTTATTTGTGCGTATAATGTATTTTATGCTTAACACATACATTTGCGCTAAGATTTTTTTTAAATGACTAGCCAACAATAAACCACATTGAATGCAATCATTTATGGTGCTTATGGTACAGTTATTACTTTCAATACAGCGTCGAGTTTACAATTCACTTGTAGGGGTGGAATGTCACACAGACCTGTGTATTATTTTTGTGTTTTAGTGATTAACTCTATGACTGCAAATTCCTGCTTACAAAATTTGATGCCCTACCAAAGAATATTGGAGGTGTTTGTATGTGGATCAAGATACTCTAATAGAGCAGTCAATCACTCTAATAAAGCAGTCAGATCATTCAGAGAATCAGTGTAGCAATCTACGCATTTACAATAAGAATTTTTATGTACTTTCAGGGGCATAGCTAGAATTTTCTTGAAGGAGGTTTGGATATTGAGTGGAATGTCTTTAAGGGAAGGCCTGGGTGCTTCCCAGTTTGAACGAAATTCAAGCATACACAAAATGCGCCCTTAGGCAGTAACATTAAAAGGTGCTATTTGTGCATCTAACTATCTAAAACCTACACACTGCTGTTTATACAGCTTATAGAACTGTAATCCTATTGTAATAGCTACTATCTAACTAATCTTCATTTCCAGACTACATACTGACAGCCAATTTGAATTTCCTAACACACGGGAACGCTCCACACACTCCAGTCCATTAGTTAGCAATATTTTCTTCCAGGTATTCATTAGCCTCAGCTGGTCCTCTTGTTGATGGTCAGTAACTTCAGACTTGGCTTGTACTCCAACATATTTGAGACATCACGTATCCGCAACATGTGACAATTAAACATACCATTCCTCAGGTAAATATACATCAACCATTCACAGTTTGTGTTAACCCGACACATGTATAACACAACCATTCAAGTTTATCGCAGCTGCTGCCTTGTATATGTCTCAACCAACCAACCAACCAACAGACCTCGCCATTTCCGCCATGCATCACGTGTGCAATTGATCATGTGATGCAATAGATCTCAATGATGTGCCTGATTTTCTCTCTGATCTTGTTCAGAGCACTAATGCAATGCAACCCTCAAGAGTAGTGCAAGTAGCTACTGAGAGTTCCAGGGCTGTAAGATTCGATGTGATATTTAATTTTAAAAAATTCTGCCTCCAAAGGGGGGTTCGTCCCGAACCCTTCTGCCTATGCCCTTAGTTTTATCATTGATATAAATGGAGGGCTGCCATCGTGAGCAAGTTTTTTCTCTTATGCCCTACCAAACTAGAGAGTCTAGATATGCCTCTGCTCCTATTGTTGATTTGTATTTTTACACAATAAAGTATCGTAATCACTGAAAGTAGAATAAATAATATTGTTGCATTTATCAACTCATTTTACTATTAAGTAATGCACATACCATATGCAAAACCACTTACGATCATCATCCACTATAGTCACTGTAGCTGGACCACCACTAACACCATCAGGTGTTGAGGATGGGTCAATAGTGAGAGTAAAGTTCTCATCATCTTCAAATATATTATCATTGTTTATTGGAACAATAACTGTAGCAATAATTTCTCCAACCAGAAACGTTACATTGTATGGTCCAGAATTATAGTCAATGCCTCCTCCTGTAACATTAATATAATTTACTACCTTTCCAAGTGTAGAATGCTTACCAATAGCAGTAATATCATCATTTATCACTTGCACAATAATATCAGTTGATGACGGGATATTGAGAACTAATATAGGTTGGACTGACCTGTCATCTTCATCAACAATGTATGTTGAGTGATTGAAACTAACAATGCAGCCTAATAACAAAGAATAAATGGGTCATACAGTACTTCCTACATAAACGTGTGTAAATATGGTTAGTGAAATAGTTGCATACAACAACTCACTATCATCATCCAATATAATAACTGTAGCTTGACCAGGATCACCACTAATCACTCTATTAGGTAGTGAAGATGTGTTAATAGTGATTATGAATGTTTCACTGGGTTCACATATACTATCATTATTTATTGGAACATCCAATACAGTAGTAGTAATTCCAGCAGAAAATGTGACATTGTAAGGCCCAGAGATATAATCATCACCTCCTCCTGTAACATACTAATATTACCAGTCTACTCTATGTTAGAAAACACATACTTGCTGATTCACCATTGCTGAACATCTGCACAGTAATATCAGTTGATGGTGGATAGTCCAGGGATAAAAGCATTTGTACTTGCCCATCATTTTCATTAATGATGTATGGTAGCTGTTCAATCTGTACAGCAATAGCTAAAAGCAGAATATAATGACACTGTTATATGTATTTCCTATATTATCAACTCATTGCACTGTCAAGTAACCCTATAGTATGGTAGTGCTGTATAGTAGGAATCATGAATATTTGCACTACTTTCTTGTGAAGAAGACATCATCCAAAAAACCAGCCTTACTTTTCATTCATGTAAACTTGGCAGTACTAGTTAGCTAGCCCAAACCTTCAGAGTGACCCAAAATGTAGTTTCTATGGAATTGTAAGAAAATATAACAGATTTTTTATTGACTGACCTACTTATTAATGCCTTCAGACAAGTGTAAATCAAGAATAGTAACTATTACTGTTGTTGATATGAAAATATTGAAAGTGATTAATAAGTTATGGTTCAGTAGTGTTCCAGTAATGTCAAACGATATTATTTTGTGTAGTAACTTGTTATAGGTTACGAAGTTGAATTCTTTCTTGAAGTTTAGATAAATGACATTGATACTTTGTTTGCTCTTTTCACTTCTAATAGTTCATTGACAACTGCTGTGGTATAGATCTACCAGGTAGAAAGCCAAAAAAGAGTCAGACAAGAACTTAATCGATACATTAAAGTGACCTTGAAATGATATCCATGCAAAACAGCCAAGCTGTATTAAAGGGGTGCAGCCCCTGGGTAATAAATGTTGTGAAATCAAAGGTGGCGGTCATGAAATGGCTGCAATGAAGTGGATGATAATAAATTTTAATAATGACTTTGTGCATTAATAAACTTTAATATCATTAACATCATTGCAGCCATTTCAGGGCCACCACCTTTGATTTCACAACTTTTTTCACTCAGGCTTTTTGAAGGCTGCACACTTGTTATACAGCTTGGCTGTTTTGTATGGATTTCACTTCTTTTTTTAGTTTGAATATATAAAAAGAGCCAACCATAAACTGGCTTTGAGGTACGTTTTTGCACAAATCATTGTTATTCTTATCTACAGATGCAATGAAGATGATATGACAAACTAGTGCTCTACTATATAATACAGTTAATGTTGGTAGTAAGACTAATGGTCCTTGGATACAACCCCCTTTCTAGGATGGTGGTTGGGTTTGGTAAATGTACAGGTTCCCAGAGTCCCACTGCAGCACTTCCAGTATTCGCAAAGTTCTTTCTCCCTTTCTACTGGTATAATACTACAAACCTAAGTACCACACTGGTCTCATTTACCAACCAACCTAATGGCTTGGGGATGACCTGTCCATATTTACTAGTGCAAACAAACAAATAGATTGTAGGAGGATTGCTGCAGTAAGACCCTATTAGGATCCTGTACTGTCACATTCCACAAGGGAACAGACGAGTTTGTAGCTATGTTGCCATGCAGCTGCGGACCTACTATAGCTGCATGGGTGACCATATGACTGTACTCTTGTTTTACTCTACCGGCCATGCCTTGTGCAGCTATGTTGCCATGCAGCTGTGGTCCTATGTATCACAGCTACACACAGTTTGTTTATTTTTATTTTCATTTTTTGTGTAGCTGGTAGCTAGTTTGTACATTATTCTAAGGGCCAAACAAGTGCACAGCCATTTGTAGCTATGTTGCCATGCAGCTGCGGATCTACGTACTATAAACACTAAAGTTTGTTCAATTCACAATTCTATGGGCCAGGTTAGCACACAATTATGCAAGCCATTTGCAGCTGGGTTGCCATGCAACTGCGGACCTATCTACTATATACAATTTGCTTTGTAAAGGTTCCATTCACAATTCTATGGGCCAAGTTAGCATACAATTATGAACGTAATTTGCAGGTAGGTTGCCATGCAGCTGTGAACTCACTTATACAATTTGTTTTGTAAAGTTCACTCAATCCTTAATTTTTATTTTTATTTATTTATATATATATATTTTTAAATTTATTTATTTTTATTATTTTTTGTTTGTTTATTTGTTATTTTTTAGTGTTTTTATTTTATTTTTGCTTTGTTTTTTAATGGGCCAGGTTAGCAAACAATTATGAACAACCATTTGCAGCTAGGTTGCCACACAGCTGCATAGATATAGAAGTTCTTCCATTCTCTCATTGATAATCCTGCAATATATAGCTTCACAAAAAGTAAGTGTCTGGTGAAATACAAATACTAAATCATTTCTACTGCCCAGATTTGGCGGTAGCCAATTAATGTGTGCCAATGACGTTCACACAGAAATTTCCTTCGCAATACAATGCTTTTGTTCGAATTGAAGTGCAATAATCTGACGTAACAAGCATTATGTGCACTGTCTAATTAAATTCCTTTTGAAATGATTAGGTATTTTTATTTCACCTGACCCTTACTTTCTGCGAAGGGGCGGGCGGCGCAAGACTATCTTCACTCCACGCCAGATTACGAGCGAGATTACAAGCTGTCTTCACTACACACCACTGCTATGACACGTGGTGCTACTTATCACACATATAATTCCAATAAGCGCACACACGTGTACACGTGATGTATTTGCAATTAGTGACACTGACTCACTCAACTGATGGATTACTTTTTAACTACAGTCCTACCCTTAGTTTAAGGTCTTAAACTTCATAAAAATAACTACCTACTGATTTGATACTAAAGTCAATTTATTATAATTTTGTGCTTGCTTGTTCACGGCTATATAAAGTTGTAATATATAGGTAGTGCCTGCATTTATTTGTAATATATAGTGTTTATGAGAAAGTAAATTCCTTCCAAGTTGGGTATACCATTTGTCTATTAAGATTTTGTGGTGACCCTTCTATTAGGGTATCTCGAATTTTCATGCAAAATATAGCATAGCATGTTTTATTAGCGTAGCACTTAATTATGATGATTATGATGACTATGATTGGTATGAATGGGTCTTAATATATATTTGTGTAATAGGGTGCACATTTTTTTTGAGGATTTCTAATAGATCACACATAGAATGTTCTGGATTTTCCATTGATAGATCTATGAAATTATGAACTTTTAGAATTTTCATTTATATAGTAGAAATTAATTAAGGTGATCAGTTGTGATAACAGTGGCTCAGTGGTTGGCAAGCTTTTTGACATTTTTCATGCACTTTTTTCACCCATGGTGACTGTTCTATTAGAGTGTTTGACCACGTGATTTACAGTTGTTTGATTTGCATTTTAACTCTACAGCTGTCAATGTGATTTCTTTTAAACCACAAAAAGTTGAGCTATTGATTTTTAAGTTATTCCCATATACGCGATTTACCTGTAGACATTACAAGTCAGCCTTTTTTAATGCAAAATAATTGCCCACAGCTCTATGATTAACCAATTTGCACTAAACTTGGTACATGATTGTGCTGCAAAACATTCTTAAAGTATACCAAAGCTCAAGGCAATCGAGTTAGGCATTTGCATTTTAAAATGGTTATATTTCACAATTGTAGTAGGAAATCTTGCTCAAATTTGGTATACGTGGTATTGAAGGTGGTGGCCATTTGCAGTATTAAAATGATTCCAATTTGAGAAGGGAGGACAGAGTCATGCATGCATAAAAATCACATTTTGTTTCTTCCTGTAAATATATTCACAGTGTGGAGTGTTGGATTTCTTGGCTGCATGACACACTACCATGTGTCTGGTACAATAGTGAAATGGGAACAATAGTTAGATATAGTAGCATGGTCCCTAAACTTGAAGATGGGCATGACATAATGTGTGCATAATCAGATAGTAAGTAACCCTATATGTAATAGTTAAAATGATAACAGATAGATTGACAGAGGATGTCTGCACAGTATTTCAATACCTCAAGCAGCTACAATGGATGTATCATAAACTTAACTAGGTGTTATTGCAACCCATTTCTTTCTCCACTACATAATGTATAGGTGCAAATTCATGGATAGCATGTTAATGGCTTCTTGTGCTGAAAATAACATTGATATTTGTAGTTTGTAAATGGATGATTGCAGAGTTGCATCTCATGCTATTCTTCATTTGCAACTCATTATTGATAATGAGTGGAGCATAGTTAAAAATGTAATGAAATGACCACATCACCTTTCAGTAATTGATAGTCAGGGAGCATGTTTAGAAGTGAAATCAGTTTTAGAATATGTCTGGCACCATTTGATGTGGTAAGTGTGGTGTCACCAGTTGTAAATTATAGTACAAAACGTAAACAAACAAGTGTAATAAGAAATTTTATTCAAATAAGAATCATAGAAATAAATGTGAAATGAAACAAGGATACTGTGCCTACAGCTGGTGCTATACTAATGGACATTTAATCCTTATTGCGGTAATGCAATGGCAGATCCAGGATGGGACATTTGAGACAAATGCCCTCCCTCCCTCCCTCCTCCCACCTTGTGGAGGAGCCAGCCATACTTCTTATTAAAATACTAAACTTTGTCAGGTGAAGATCAGTTTATAAAACATATGAAAATGTGCACATTTTACTAGCAATTATTACAAATTCACCTGAAATTAAAGCAAACCAAAGTCAAAGAAGTTTGGACTCGAAGTAGTTGTGAAATTGTCACCCAGCACTTTCGTGTATACTAAGTGCCTCTAACAATAATTATCATGTTGCTGTTGAATATTATTTGTTATTATTAATAAGCTTTATAGTGCAACAAACATTATTCTGTACAATTACAAGTTGAGTGTGTGGGAACAGATAGGAGTTACACTAAAGGTAACTGGTAACTTGTACAAGCACCTATTATACTATAGTCTGTTCACATTCACCTGGGCCGGCCAGCTGCCCAAACATTTAGTAGCGCTGTGAAGCCCTTTAAATGCTGGAACTGTTAATCAAAAAAGCGCTTTGATATGGGCAAGAACAAGTGAGTTATGAGGCTTCAGAAATATCCCATACATTTAGTATGGATGATTTAGGCGTGCAAACATGTTTACAACATGAAAACATGCTTGTTCCTGTACAAAACCATTGAAAGTGAACACATGTTCACCTCTTTGATATTACACAGGAAAACCAGTACGACGATACGGAGTGTAACAGAGCCACACGAATGTTCGGTAATCTCCAAGCTAACGGTCAGTAGCACGGTGATCCAGTGCAAACTGCTGTAGTTTTGCTCCATGTCGCCGACTACTTAGCAGGACAAAGGTCATACGTAGTCCATTGAATCTGTAATAAGCACGTTCATTATAACGATAATTGACAACACATTGATGTGCCTAACTTGAAATTTAAATACCAGTTATCATACGCTCTTCGGAATAGTGAGAGAAAACCATCTTAGTGATGTATGGACAGTCATGAATTATATAAATGAAATTTAGTGTGTCCACGTATTCACGCGACCACGTATATATAATTACCAAAAGTGGGCGTGTCAAGGAAATTACAAGAAGTGTAATTGTGAGTTCAGTCCCTGGCTAAAATACTTTCCTTGAAGCGGAGATAGAAATTGCTGCATCAGAGAGGTTTCTGGTACTGTGACTTTGAAACAGACCTGTTTGAAAGATGTTCACAATATGAACCTCACATATACACCGTGCCAGAAATACCAAATAATGGACATCAGTGACTACATTTTACACTAGGCCACTAGAGACCACAACTTTCACACTAGCAACCAGATGTTCATGATGTGGACCATACCTTTAATGGTGACTAAACATAACCTCATGCCTTCACAATAGCATAATACAACAACAGGTATAGCTATAGGATCACACTTGGATCAAGCCAGGGGACCATGACATCCCATATATTCACCCTAGCAACCACACGCACAGTCACACTACAAATTAATAGTTCACAAGTTCTTGATAAGACAGTACATGTATGTAGACAGTACATGTACGTAATGCAGTCTTTGGTCATGAACATCTGCATCTGTAGTGTTTTAAAGATATACAATGAAATGGCCATCACAAGTTCACTTTCTTATAAAGAATCAGCCTTCGCAGCTTCTCTTCTCAATGGATATCAGCCTTTACAGTAGATTTACTTTTAACTCCTTCAAATTGATACAAAAATGAATGCACTATAAAAGAATTATATTATGTGTTGAAGGAGTTTGGTACAGAAGAACAGCTTTGCTGAGTACTGTAAATTTAATTAATAAATCAATCAATATGTTGGCTGCCATGGTGTGATCACAATAGACCTACAACAACAAAACAGTCACATTAAATGCACATGTTAAAAGTAGTCAGCTGGTTAAGGCCCTGCCAACCTTACCGCGTACAAGAGCGATCAATTGGTCAAGAGCCAACTCTACCACGTAGAAGAGCGGTCAGTCGGTCAAGGCATAGTACGTAGTATATATTATCTATGATCAAGGTTACACCATGCCAACCCTACCGTGTACAGGGGCGGATTTTGGGGGGGAGAGGGGGGGTTCAAAGGGTTCCAAACCCCCCTTTTGAAAGAGCCTCTTTTACTCGAGATACTCTAATAGAGCAGTCAAATCGAGACACTCTAATAGAGCAGTCACAGTAGTCTTTTGAGGAGCAGTGTAGCAAGCTATGTATACAGTTATAAATAAGGAAATGTAGTTGGTGAGGGTATCTATGGTGAGGGGCAGCTGTAGTCAGTAGGTGATGACCTTTCCTTTTTTTTTTTTTTGGTCTTCAACATACAACCAGGCTGAAGTTGCAATTTCAAAGAGGAACCCCCCTTTTTAAAAGTCTGAATCTGCCCCTGATGTACAGGAGTGATCAATTGGTCAAGAGCCAACCCTACCGCATACAAGAGTGATCAGTTGGTCAAGGTTATGCCATGCCAACCCTACCACGTACAAGAGCGTTCAGTTGGTCAAGGTTACACCATTCTAACCCTACCGTGTACAAAGCGATCAATTGGTCAAGAGCCAACCCTACCACATACAAGAGCAGTCAGTTGGTCAAGGTTGCACCATGCCAACCCTACCGTGTACAAGAGCGGTTAGTTGGTGAAGGAACCTACTGATTTCTCTACATACAAACACTGAGCAAGCAACCTGTAAATACAGTACATGCCTACCTTTGGCGTTCTTCGTCCTTGGAAATAAACAAACAACATCTGATGCTAGCTGCCAATGTGGGCAAAGCAATGAAGTGTCTGAGAAACGTGTACACTCGTCATGCACTCGACTGCATCTCCAGAAAAAGCACACCTCATAATTCATTGTCACATGACATTGTGTAGTGTGCCTCGTGTTAAAAAATGGCGGTATGTTGCTCGGGTATTGTATGACTATGGTGTGAATCTTTCATCAGCTGCCATGAGTTGTGCACAAAAGCAGCATTGTTCGTGACTAGAAAATATTGCAGTGTCAAGTGTTCATCGTGACAACCCCAAGTCAGTATGAAAGATGACAGCGATTAATGGTCTTATTGCATTCTACATCTTGAGTTAAATCATTAGCTTGAACGTTGAGAGTTGAACAATGGAAAGTGACAGAGTGATACTTCATTGTGGTAACCCTGAGTTAGTTCTGCAGGTTGAATGAATACAGTCCTGTTAATGAGCATTGGAAGGTAACAGATTATTATTTAATGATGGAGTTATTGCTGAGTACAAGTGTATTGTGGCAACTTCAGATTGAATGAAGTCAGTCAATGAACAATGGAAGGTGACAGTGATTTTCTGACTGTTTGAAGTGGTAACTTTAGTTCTTGAAGTTGAATGACAACAGTCAATGAACAACAGAAGGTGACAAGAGCAATTATTTAATGTTATTTTATTTGTGTTATGTAATATTTTCCGGCTGTTTGAAGATGATTGTGACAACTCTTGAGTTCTCCATACCGAACAACAATAGTCGATGAACAGAGGGAGGTGACAGAGTAATTATCCAACTGTTTATAGCTGATCATGGTAAACCTGAGTTAGCTCTTAAGGTTGGATGACGACAATCAATGAACAATTAAAGGTGACAAGTGATTATTTAATATTGTTATTTAATTTGTATTATGCAGTATTAGCCAACAGTTTGAAATTGATTGTGGCAACCCTGAGTTGCTTCTCCCAATTGAACAACCACAGTCGATGAACAGTGGGAGGTGACAGAATGATTTGAAATTGTTCATGGTAAACCTGAGTTAGCTCTCAAGGTTGGATGACAACAGTCAATGAACAATTAAAGATGACAAGTGATTATTTAGTACATTTATTTAATCTGTATTATGTAGTATTAGCCAACTGTTTGAAGTTGATTGTGGCAATCCCGAGTTGCTTTTCCAGATTGAACGACAATGGTCGATGAACAATGCAAGGTGACAGAATGATTTGAAGTTGTTCATGGTAAACCCGAGCTAGCTCTCCAGGTTGGATGACAACAGCTAATGAACAATTAAAGGTGACAAGTGATTATTTAATATATTTATTTAATTTGTATTATGTAGTATTAGCCAACTGGTTGAAGTTGACTGTGGCAATCCTGAGTCGGTTCTCCAGATTGAATGACGATGGTCGATGAATAATGGATGATTACCTGACTGTCTGAAGTTCACCGCGGCAACCCTGAGTTTGTCCTCCAGGTTGAATGACAACAGTCAATGAATAATTGGTGAATAATTATCCAACTGTTTGAAGTTGATCATGATAAACCCAAGTTAGTTTTCAAGGTTGGATGACAGCAGTTGTTGAACAATGGAAGGTAACAGGAGTGATTATTTAATCTTGTCTATTATATCTGTATAGCCAACTGTTTGAAGTTTGTTGTGGTAACCCTGAGTTAGTTCTCCAGATTGAATGATGACAGTCAATGAAGAATGGATGGCGACAGACTGATTTTCTGACTGTTGGAAATTCATCGTGGCAACCCTGAGTTAGTTCTCCCAGTTTAAAGACAGCGGTCGATGAACAATTGAAGGTGACAAGTGATTATTTAATGATATTATTTTATTTTTATTGTGCTATATTACCCAACTGTTTGAAGTTGGTGGTGGCAACCCTGAGTTAGTTCTCCCAGTTTGAATGACAGCAATTGATGAACAATTGAAGGTGACAGGGTGATTTTCTGACTGTTCGAAATTCATCGTGGCAATCCTGAGTTAGTTCTCCCAGTTTAAAGATAGCGGTCGATGAACAATTGAAGGTGACGAATGATTATTTAATGTTGCTATTTTATTTATATTGTGCTATATTAGCCAACTGTTTGAAGTTGATCGTGGCAACCCTGAGTTAGTTCTTCGGTTTGAATGACAGCAGTTGATGAACAATGAGAGGTGACGGTGATTTTCTGACTGTTTGAAGTTCATCGTGGCAACACTGAGTTGTTTCTACAGGTTGAATGACAACAGTTGTTGAACAATTGAAGGTGACGAGTGATTATTTAATGTTGTTATTTTACTTTTATTGTGTAATATTAGCCAACTGTTTGAGGTTGGTCGTGGCAACCCTGAGTTAGTTCCCAGAATGAATGACGACAGTCGAAATATGGAAGGTAACAGAGTGATTGTTTTATGTTGCTATTTTATTAGTGTAATTTAAAATTAGCTGACTGAGGTTCATTGTGACCACCCAGAGTTAAATGATGACAGTTGATGAACAATGGCAAGTAATGCAGTGATTATTTCATGTTGCTATGGTTTATTAGTGTGATTTAATATTAGGCAACTGTTTGAAGTTCATCATTGCAACCTTGAGTTAGTTCTCCAGGTAGAGTGACAGCAGTTGATGAAACATGTAAGGCAACAGATTTCAAGTTCAACCTCATAACTTTCTAAGTGGAATGTTCATATAGCCAATGGACAATGTAAGGTTAAAAATTACACTTGTGGTGTTATTTATGATATTTATTTTTAGGTTATGGAATGGCATGGTGCTTCTTCAGTTAAATTGGAGGACAAAACTTAACTTTCACAGAGAATTTTCAAGTGTTAAACACTGTAATATAATCTAGTTCATGTATATCTGTGTGTGCATTAAATCGAATTATCGCTTTAAAGCATTAGAAGCGTAAAACTGGTAAACAAAGCGGAGACTGAAGTACCCGGGATTCTTTTGAGAATGCCGCTAGTCACAGAGAACCAACGGCCAGTGAAGCCAAGTGTTACTTCCAGCTATACTGCCACTCCATGTGGTTTTTGTGCCACTACTAAAGTTGAACGGCTCCATCGGTAGCTGGCGAAACGGCGAACGTCTGGTCTAGATGTTATCCAAGTAAGTGGATGGACTGTTACTGTCACAAATGTTGGTCCGTTCTTTCGATGCGCTTTTCCTGTGTTACTATATTTGGCAGGGGCTCTGGTGAACGTGTACTGACTATAACCATTACTTACTTACTTACTTACTTACTACATTAAATTATCTATGCTAGTTTATAAGATTACAAGTGTTGTTTGAGTGACATTACTGAAGTTGGGTGTATGAGGATACTTGGAACAGATAGAACAGGGACAAACAAAATGGAGGGTGTGTGGATCGTCTGGAGTAAAATAGGTTGTAAAATGACTCCAAAGCAACTGCTTTAAGTATGTCTTGATATTGATAAAAAATTGATTTAGGTTAAGACATTCAGAGCTTTTTTAGACTTCACAACCATCTGCAAAGGCCAAATTGGCAAAAATCAACAGTGAGACACTAATAACAGGTGATTATGTGCTGCTTCAAAAATGCAGCGACTAACAAGATAATCTGGCTCTCCTCAACCACTTAGCCTGTTTGTGTGCCTCCCCTTTTCAGCTCCTGGATCCGCCCCTGCCATGGTTATATATACTATTGACAAGTTATATGAATGAATGTGAGCTTATAGGTGACCTACTTTATTTCATTATTTTTATTTCTGTGATTCCTACTTGAATTCAAAAATCCTATTGCAATTGTACTTGCTTTATCACAAACCACTTACGATCATCATCCACTATAGTCATTATAGCTTGACCACCACTAACACCATCAGGTGTTGAGGATGGGTCAATAGTGAGAGTAAAGTTCTTGTCATCTTCAAATACAGTGTCATCAGTTATTGAAATGGTAATTGTAGCACTAATTTCTCCAGCAGGAAATATTGCAGTGTATGGTCCTGAATCATAGTCAACACCTCCTGTATAATGAAAACAAAAAAGTATTTGCTAGCTTTCTGAGAATGAAATGCTTACCAATTGCAGTATTATCCTCACTCAAGACTTGTACAGTAATATTAGTTGATGATGGGTTACTGAGAACTAGTAAAGGTTGTACTGGTCCATCATCTTCATCAATGATGTATGTTGAGTGATTGAAAGTCACAATACAGCCTAATGGTAAAGAATAAACAGATCATACTCTGCACATAACTTGTGTCACTTATTAAAAGTTGCATACAACTCACTATCATCATCCACTATTGTAACTGTAGCTTGACCAGGATTACCACTAATCACTCTATTAGGCAGTGAGGATGTGTTAATAGTGAGTATGAATGTTTCACTGGGTTCACATATACTATCATTATTTAGTGGAACATCCAATACAGTAGTATTCATTCCAGCAGAAAATGTGACAATGTATGGTCCAGAGATATAATCATCACCTCCTCCTGTAACATATTAACATTAATTACCACAATGTGTTTCATTTTCAACATACTAGCTGATACATCATTGCTGAACACCTGTACAGTGATATCAGTTGGTGGTGGATGGTTGAGGGATAATACTAGTTGTACTTGTCTAACATCTTCATTAACAATGAGAGTTGACTGGATGAACATGACATCTACATCTGAAAACAGTACAAAGTAAAATGTAAAATTTGTATTCTTGATTATTTAGACTAGTCACAACTAAACAAATCAGTTACTTTCAAACAGGAAACAGATATATTTTTAAAATTATACCTACAAAGGTTTTAATAAAATGTGACCAGATTTGACAAACCAGGCTTCCTGGCACACATCCAATGCTTTGACTTTGAACAACTGTAACTTGTCCACTCAGTACGCTATTGGCCTAAACTTTTCACACTACTCTAGCATTATAAAATAGCACGTCAAAACGTGGCATGATCCGACATTGAGTTATGGTCCTTCAAAATCACAGATGTGTGTGGAAGCTTGGTTTTTGTCAAATCCAGTCACAGATGTTCTTTCAATCCTCAGTATTTTCCTATAATTGCTCTCTTGTGTGAATGATGTATTGTATTGGGCTTAGCTGTCCCGTTAAATTTCTGATCAATCATCAAAATGGTTGCTATTGGTTCTCCCAAAGTATTGCAGAACTTTATAAAGAGCTTGGACACTTGGCTACCATAAGACCATGCAAAGAGTTAAATACTGACATTACTGGACAATCTATCAAGCAGATGTACAAGCATGTGTTATATTGGGTTGATATATTGTAATACTGTGTATGGACATGTTGTACCATATACTGTAGCAAGATTGCCTTGTACGCATGCATGTCAGTTGTTTCAATCATTGATGTGATCAACTAAGCTATTTTTGTTGGCTCAGAATATTGCATTTTGGCGACGAGGATGAGTGCTGTTCAGGCGCCATTGCCCCATTCGACCCCGATATCGATGAATGGACTGAATACAACAAATGTTCACAGTTTTATTTTGCTGCGAACAATATCAGGGATGGACCAAAACAAAAAGTGATTTTACTGAGTAACTGTGGTGCATCAACTTTTCGTCTACTGAGAAGCAGAGTGCTTTCTGATGCCCTCATGGATGTTACTTTCACAACTCTGGTCGACAAGATGAAAGAACACTGGAAACTCAAGCCTTCCATCATTGTTCGATGCTTTCAGTTCAACTCCCAACAATGTGCACCAAACGAAACTGTCGCAGAGTACATGGCAGAACTCTGAAAGCTAGCAGAACATGGTAATTATGGACATTCTCTAAATGAAATGTTCCATGACTGGTTAGTCTGCGGGATAGCAAACCCCATGATTCAGAAGCGTTTACTTGCTGAACCTGATTTTACACTGAATAAGGCTGTGTCAATGGCACAAGCAGTAGAACTTGCTGATAAGGGAGTTACGGAACTCCAAACTGGTAATGACAAGAGTCTCAAAGATGTTCACAAGGTTTCCAGTAGTGGTCAACAGAGAGGATCACATTCCAAGGACACTGCGACAAGAGACAAGTCAATTGGTAACTGTTACCGATATGGTGGCAAGCACAGTCAGTCGACATGCCTTTTCAAATCAGAAACATGTAATTTCTGTGGCAAGTATGGTCACATTTCCAAGGTTTGCAATAGCAAGATGGCCCAGAGTAAGCCTAAGCCGTGAGACAGCAGTTCTAGCAGACCCGGCCCATGAACCGAGTAGTAGAAGAGCCAACATCCTCATCTGTCACAGAATACGGAAAATTTATCTTGCCAAGTCAGCAAAATCAGCCATTATGGACAACTCTACACGTTGAAGGTCATACTTTTCATGGAGATTGACACTGGTGCTGTAGTTTCAATTATCAGTGAGAACACTTTTACGAACTGTGACTTACTCAAGTGTTTACCTCCCCAAGCCACTTAGGCACGTTTAGGTGCCTACACTGGTCAATGTATTGACGTTTTAGGAGAAATATCTGTCAAAGTTGAGGCCTTAGGGCAGTCTCACATACTATCTCTACTTGTGGTAAAAACCAATGGTCTTGGTCTCATTGGTAGAAATTGGCTATGCAAACTTCAGTTAGACCGGAAAAGTATATTTAAGCTTACAGAGTGATGGTAGATTGCAGCATTTTTTGCAACAGTATAGCAGTGTGTTTACTAATCTAAAGGAACTGGAAGGACCTCAAAGTAAAGCTACATGTCATGGAGAATTCCACTCCAAAGTTTTACAAGGCCAGATCCTTACCTTTTGCACTCTGTGAAAAGGGCACTACTGAACTCAACAAGCTAAAAACAGTGGTATCATAGTACCTGTACAACTTTCTGAGTAGGCAGCTCCAGTTGTTCCAGTCTTAGGAAAAGGATGGCACAGTATGCATCTGTGGGGATTATAAACTGACTATAAACAGTGTTGCAAAGAATGAAGTTTACCCCCTACCAAGAATTGAAGAGCTTTTACAAGTGTGTCAGGTGGAAAATTTTTCTCAAAATTAGATTTATCACATGTTATCAGCAGCTGCAATTAGAGGAGTCATCCCAAGAGTATGTTACCATTAATACCCACTGAGGCCTATATCGTTATACTCGCCTTCTGTTTGGTGTCACCTCTGCACCAGCAATCTTCCAGCATATCATGGAGACCTTACTCCAAGGACTGCTAATGGTTTGTGTTTTTATCAATGATATTCTGTTGGCTGGAAGGACCAAGGTAGAACATATTGCTAATTTGTGACAAGTATTGACCAGACTAGATACTACAGGAATGAGGCTTAAAAAAGGAGAAATGTTTCTTCAGTTTGTCAGAAGTAGAGTATTTAGGCCAATGCATATCAGCAGAAGGGTTGAAGCCATCCAAGTCAAAGGTCAAAGCTATTTTGGATGCTCCTGCATCTTCCAAAGTTTCTGAGCTCAAGTCGTTTCTTGGCCTAGCCAATTATTACGGAAAGTTTTTACCTGACTTAGCTACGTTCTGGCACCACTTTACAAGCTATTCCGACATTTTCAGTCATGGAAGTGAACCTCACAACAGCAAACTGCTTTCCAAAAAGTTAAAGAACTGTTAACTGCTCCTAACCGTTTAGAACATTTTGATGATACAAAGCAGCTCATCCTTGCCTGTGACACCTCTCCTTATGGAATTGGGGCTGTCTTGTCCCACATCAATGCTGACAAATCAGAATGACCAGTGGCTTATGCATCACATTCTCTACCAGCTGCAGATTGTAAGTACTCTCAATTGGACCGAGAGGCACTAGCAATAATATTTGGGGTGAATAAATTTCATCAATATTTGTATGGGAGGCATTTTCTTATCTATAGTGATCACAAGCCATTGATGCACATTTTTAGTGAGGCAAAGTCGGATCCAGCTATGGCATCTGCTTGTTTGCAGAGACAGGTGTCAACTCTCAGTGCCTATCAGAACAGTATCAAGTACAGGAAAGGTGATCTTATGGGTAATGCTGCTTGACTTAGTAGACTACCCTTGTCTGAATGCCCAGTGAATGTTCCCTCACCACCAGAGAGTATAGCACTGATGGAACAACTTGCCACAATGCCAATGTCTGCAACACAGACTAGAACTATGACGAACTGCAACCTCATTCTAGAAAGATGAAACAGTTTACTTCACATGAAGGGCCACCTACCTTGCCATCTAATTTGTCTGATTTACAACCATATTGGAAGAAGAGAGATGAGCTTAGTCTGGAAGATGATATTCTTTTGTGTGGAAGTAGGGTAGTGGCCCCCCACAAGCACAGAAGTGAGTAATTGAAGAGGCACATGCAGCTGACATAGAATGAAAAGCCTCGCTCGTCAATTTGTTTGGTGACCAAAGGTGGACACAGATTTGAAGGCTAAAGTGAAAAGTTGTCGAACTTGTCAGTTATCACAGAATGAGTCACCACAGTCTACAATACACCCTTGGGAGTAGTCGCAACAACCATGGACCAGAAGTTCATGCAGATTATGCTGGTCCCCTGTTTGGAAAGATGTTCCCCGTTTTAATAGAAGCTCACTCTAAATGGATGGAAGTTCATATCACTTCTTCAGCAACTTCCAGTGTCACCATTGACAAAATGAGGACCACCTTTGCCTCTTTGGGCGTACCTGAGATACTGGTGATGGATAATGGTTCAGCTTTTACAAGTGGTGAGTTTGAGCAATTTGTCAAAGCTAATGGATTTAAACATGTGAGAACAGCTCCCTACCACCCATGCCTGAAATGGTTTGCCAGAGCGAAGAGTACGGATCTTAAAAGGTGGTATGAAAAAACTCAAAGATGGAACACTAGAGACCAGTTTTTTTTTAGTCACAGACTCACACCTCAGACCACAACCAGTCTTTCACCTTTTGAACTGTTATTTGGTCATCGCTTATGCTGTCATTTAGATTTTCTACATCCAAACCTTCCTGCCAAAGTCCACCAGTGCCAGAGTTGACAGAAAGATGCTCATGACTATGATGCTTGAGACAGGCAGTTACAGATTGAAGACAAAGTTTTTGCAAAGCATTATGGGCCTGGAGAACCATAGCTATCTGGAGTCATTCAAAGTAAGACTGGTCCCTCATCCTTTATTGTGGATCTCACAGATAGGAGACGAGTTATACATCATCTTGACCAATTAAGGGAAGACACCATCATTGATGTAAGTGACTAGCTTCAGTGACTGAAACTAATGATGAAGTTTCCTTTTTCCAATGCCAGACCAGTCACAGAATGTACCATCTTATAGTGAAGAACAAAGTTCTAACATTCTAACAATGATGATAATATTTCAGAATCTGGCAATGGACTTCAATGTTCTCAATGCACTATACTACTTCCTGTTCATTGTTTACCTGACAATGACTGATTAGTTTACCAGGAGGGAAGGAATGTTATATTGTGTTGATATGTTGTAAAATTGTGTATGGACATGCTGTACCATATACTGTAGCAAGATTGTACACTAGGCCTTGTACGCATGTGCGTCAGCTGTTTCAATCAATCACATGATCAACCACACCGTTGTTGTTGGCTCAGAATATCACAGCATGAAAGTGCTATAATGTGCAAGTCAAATTATTAAATCATACACTGAAGCCAATGCAAACTTATAAGACACTGTGTCATGCTGCCAAGAAAGCCAGCGCACCACACCATATGTATATTGACAGGAAGAAAGAAAACAGTATTTCTATAAGTGCATACATAGCTCATGGCCCCTTCTTCAAAACTTACCATTTTGCATTATAGCTGTCCCCCAGGTCACACAGCTAATTTATTTAAATTCACACCAGCCACTTGCGATATATGGGTGTTCAAAGTCAATTTAATTTCTTTGTTTTTTTCTTAAGTCATAGGGTGCTATGAAGGCTTCAATTTATTCTTGCACATTTTGCAAAAAAATGCTATAAAATACAAATGTGCAACTCGATTGCCTTGATCTTTGGAAAAAAATGAAGAGTGTATAAAGGTAAATTCATGTACCCTGCTATGATTCTGATGAATATCCAAGAATTTAGGAGCGTTTATTCATGTTAAAAAGATCAATGTCTGTCACGGTTACAGGGTTAACCAATTAGGAATAATTTGAAAATTGGTGTGTACATGAGCTAATCATCATAGCAGTGCCTTTTGATGGCTTTAAAAGCAAAAGAATTACAACTACAAAGTTATAAACCAAACAAGTGTATAATCTTGGGATAGAGATACTCTAATGGAGTAGCCACCATGGGGCTTAGCTTCTATTGTATTGTTTTCCAGTCGAGAACTTCCAAAAATCATAATTATCATATCACATTTTATTCAATGATGAGACATATTAAATAATACCAAATTCAATGATTGAAGCTCAGCTCTGCTTTGCCATGCCTTGGTGCTAGTTGGCACATGACTGCATGTGTCTTATAAAACTCAAACCCACAATGACAAATATTATTTCATTGAGGGTGTAAACTTGAAGTAGGGCATTTTTCTACTCATTACCAGGATTCATTTCACCATAAAAAATAGGTTAGCCCTTGATTTTGTGACTGTTATAGCAGAAGTTACACTTATTGTGTGGAAATTTGCCCATCATGCTCCTAATTCTCCATTATGCCAGCATTTTGCTTTATGCTTTTTATCCTCTATCATCAGGGCCGCCCAGAGAAATTAAGGGGCCCAGGGGCAAAGAGCTAAAGTGGGGCTCTTCACCCAAGCTGTAAGTTGAAGACCAAAAAAAAAAAAAGATCACAACCTACTGACAATGACAATAACTACCCATCACCAACCATATCTCCTTATCTATAAGCTTGCTATACTGCTCTTGTGAAGAATACTGTGACTGCTCTATTAGAGTATTTAGATCTGACTGTTCTATTAGAGTATATCGATCTTTTAAACAGGTATTCAGGGGGCCCCTTTCAGGCTGGGGCCTGGGGCAAAATGCCCCAGTTGCCCCCCCCCCCCCTCCCCCCCTGTGGGCGGCCCTGTCTATCATGCCAAAAATTATGCATAATCAATGCATGCCTATACACCGCACCAAGCCCTATCATTGCCTACTTTTCTCTAGTGATAACTACGTAACATTTTCCACCAAGCCGGCAGTGTACGGAACAATACACAACAATCAACAAGAACACAATGACACCATAATAGCAAATAAGATTATATCTACATGAGATTACACACGACATGACAGTACAGATTGTATGATACACAACATAGAGAGAATGAGTTTGGATGAATAATGGACAACTGAGGAAATTATAGGGTGGGCAATAAGCTCTTCCATAAACAGGGTAGATGAATGAACATAGAATTTGTGACTTAGTATTGTCTGGAAAAACCAGTGATGATATTAAATTGCTAAGACATGTCAAACTGCAGCAAGTGATGACTACGTACCAACCAAAAAATGACAGGCATAGCTACATCACAAACATTAATATTGGCATAGATTGATAAAGCTTTATAGCTGCATAACTAGCATCTAATTCAACCAAATTCTTCCAAATTTCCCCAAGTTACCCAAGCTTGCCTTACTCCACATATAATAAGAATTACTGTATGATAGTACACAGGTTTTCATTGCAGTAATATTATTGTAGCTAATAGATTTAATGTTAGAATAACATTTAGTACAGATATGCATGCAGTAGACGACACATCCAGATGGTATGTAGCAAATTACAACCCTAAAGGCATAAATGAGCATGCAACTACAGTAAGTAAGCCTATATGTGTGCCAACAGCTATAAGCAAGCCTGTACACAGGGAAGCAGAGTTGTTGCATGATCAGCAGCAACTAATACATGTATACCTATGAGTATAAAGGGATGTGCAACCATGAATGTATGCAGCAGGCCTGCAAATGGTTGCATGCAAGCATCACCTACCTGTATGCAGCAACAAATGTGCACACACCCTAGTGAGCATGAAGTGAGTCTGCAAATAGCAACAACCAATGCTATGTACTGTATGCAGCAAATTTTCATGCAAGCACATAAGTAGAACATAAACATAAGCACATAAGCTGCAGCAACAGTTGTACCCAGAGTTTGAATACAGCAAAGTACTATATATACATAAAGACATTTTTAAAGAACAAGTGAACTTACAACTGGAGCTAAAAGAAGTTACATAGGTAGTATAAAAGCCTGCAGTGATTTTAGACATTGGGTTATGGCTTTATATCCACTGATAGTATGAACTTGCATAGAGATAATGCAGTTAACTTTGTGCTTTTCAAGTTCAAAATATAAGTGCACTATGCAGACAAACACTGACAAAGGCAAGCTCAACTAAGGTCTGGAAGTATGTACTCCTATAACAAGCTGGGATTAGTAAGGTAAGTAGCAATTTCTGTGCACAAGGACTGACAAGTGCGGCACATCCAGAACATATGGACAAATACAGCAAAACTACTTGCAAATATTCAATTGCATACGAAGAATGTAGATAGGTTGTGGAGGCATGGAAAGCCTGTAGACAATGACATTTATGCATATATATATATATATATTAGTGCTGAAACGATTATTTTGTTATTTGACTATTCGGTCGGTATGACACTATTCAATTCGTTACCACACTATTTGAATAATCGTTGGCAATTGTGTTCAGATGGAAACTTGAAACTTGAGGTTGTGAATGAAATGATGTATCTATGCTATAAAAATGCTATTTTAGAAAAGATAGAAATAGCTGTTAGGCTTTACCTTTCTCCATAACAGATGGTTTTGGTGTAAATTCAATAGAAGTATAAGCTTAAAGAATAATAGAATATTCGGTCATTTTGTTCGCAACTATTTGAATAATAAAAATTGCTATTCGTTTCGGCATTAACATATATATATATATATATATATATATATATAATTATGTTCGACAACGTGGTGTATCACTTGACCCAAACCTGTTAAACCAGTTTACAGATCATGCACATAATGCTTAAAACAATTTCAACATTACTACATGTGCTTAGGTCACAGCACACCCTTAGATCAAAGTATGTGCTTAGGTCACAGCAATTGCATGCAAGTTCTTATATTCCTACATATTCAGCATGCACGTTAACTTCAATTTATTGTGATGCAATAAATTACATTTATGTGGACAGAAAAGCCAGATCTTAATAACCATCAATATTCTTTACACATAATTTAACATTACATGTACATATGTATGTATGTCTGTATCAATTAATTAGTCACTTACATTCATTATCCTCTATAGTCACAGTTGTTTGGTTAGGATAACCAACACTAATGCCATTGGGTAGTGAATCAGTTGTGATGGTCAAATAAAATATCTCATCACTTTCCAATATGTTATCATCAATGATTGTAATATTAAATGGTACTCTGGTCACTCCAGCAGGAAATGGAATGATGTATGTTGTTGTAGAGCTGTAATCAATATCTCCTCCTATAACAGTATTGACAAATATACATATATTAATGATTTTATGTTACTATCTTGCCAGTGGCAGTACCAACATAATTACTAACATAATTACCAACATGCACAGGTAGTTAAATGACTGCTTAGTTAATGATTAGTTAACTAAATGACTACTAACTAATGCTCAGCATAATTTGACCACAGGTAATGCTATGACTTTGATTTCATCACTGTTTGATGTCACTTTATGCCAGAGACATGCATTTTTCCTATTGCAGCAGCTACATCACACGCATCATGGTCTTACCTTTGTCCTCCATTTCTTTCTCTACTACTACATAGTGCTGATTTGTTGGGTAATGTGAAATGGTTTCATTGTGTTTACTGTCACAATTTTAATGACAATCATCAATAATTGTGACCAGATTTGCAAAAAGGGGTCTTCCACACACATCAAATTCTATGAACTTGGAAGACCATAACTTAATGTTCAAGTAACATATCAACCTGAAATTTCCTAAGCTGTGTTGGTACTCACTGCTGACTAAGTTTTAAGTCATTCGCTTTTTGTGATCTAAAGTTATGGATTGCCAAAGTTGGCAAATTGGATGTTAATGGAAGACGCCTTTCGAAAATCCGATCACAAATTCTGTAGTGACTGGATTCATTGCAGGAGGATTTCTCATGCTTTTCTTTTTTTTGAAATGAAATGGTGGACCATAGCTGAAAATAAAAGTGAATTGGCCACAATATATTTCAGTAATTGAAAGTGGGGCATGTGGTAGGGTCAAAAACAGTGGTTTCGGGACCAACCTCTGGCTAACAAAGTTTGATGATTTAATATTGTACTTTGGGGTATTTTAAACAAAATGAGCTCCCACGCTGCTTTTAAAAGTCTGGGGAAAGTTCAGTAGAGCCAAAATCAAAAATGGCTACTAGTTGACATGCATAAAAATTAAGTAACGAAAAATTCAAACAAAAGCTCTTTTTGGACTAATTTGAGGTCAAAGAATCCATTTTTGATGTTGCTTTTGTAATTGGATGTTCCAATAACCAAGAAACTCAAGATTGGTAGCTACTGGAACAGACATACCTCACACCTTCACTGATTAGCATAAAGCATTGTTTAGTTACCTACACAGTCAGTAGTACATTTCTTGACCACCTGACAGAGTTAACTGCCTTAAACTTGCACAGACTAGCTGAGTTTGCTGACTTAAACTTGCACAAAACTTAAACTTGTTCTTTTCATACTCAAAACTGCATGATATATCCTATCTACAACCGCTACAAGGGAGTTGGTATTGCTAGTGTTCTGGTAGCTGTTGGAGTTATAGCTGAGGGTTCAGTCGATCAAGCCTTGAGAGGAAAGCACTATGGTGTGCTCATGCATGTTCTACTGAATAAGAATCTTGCTGGTTTAGAGCTTGATGCTTTTACAAAAACTCAACTTTCTGTTCTCAATGCCAAATTCCCAAGAGTGCCTTGCTTCTGTGCTAGAAAAGCTTGAAAATGATCCAACCATAGGTAGTCTGATCTCCAGCATATTTCAGGATCTGGAAGTGTTAGATATGGCCAACTACTGGATTGATTTTATGTAAATGGGAGAAGTACTGATAATGAATGTGTATGCCATACGCACATGTAATTGGGAGGAGTGTATATCTCATCTCACTGCAGGAAATGATGCCCTGGCATGTCGTCTATAATTGCGCATGTTGGTTACCAGATTCTTTGGCAAAGCTCTCGTTACTAAATACTGAGCAGAACCAATTTTTCAGCTCAAACGTTGCTCAGTCTATGACATGTAAACCATACTCATCCATTCCTTGGGACATGTGGATAGAGATGACGATGAACAAGGGTTCAAAAATGAAGGCTGGCTGACTGTCAATTCTTTGCAATGAGGAGCAATTAATGACTGGTACCAAAAATGTCAACAACATTGGTTGAATTCGAGCTGCTGTTCACATTCAGGTGAACAGAAAGCAAATCTCTCAAAAGCACACACAGATTTTATTAAGAACAGTCTCTGGAGAGGCATTAAAAATGAAACAAGGAGAAATGGAATGCTGATTGCTAACATCCTTCGTCAGCCTTGTTGATGTTAGTGATCAGCTGTGTCTCCTTGAGTTCATGAAACATCATATATCTGAAGAACGCCTAACACTGTTCAATGCAAATGGTACTTTCAGAAAAACTCAAAAGAGCAAACATCTACAGAAATTGGCACCCCTTGATATCATCTCCTACAGAGAATTGGTGTACAAGGGCATGATGTGATGTGATGCCTAGCATCTCCTACAGCAGAGGAAAGGGTCAAGAGTGATGGGTCTCCATACACATAGGGTGACTACACCAACAAATTAGGGTCTGTGATCTTAGCATGCCGTGTCAATGTTACCACTATCATCTGCACCAATGATCCCTATGACTATGTTAAGTCCATCCAAGATGATAAGCATAAGTTGCATATTCAGGGTCAAGGTACCCTACCCAATGTATATATGAAGCCAGCTGACCTGTTTCCCACGACCTACAAATTCAAGACAATTCTCTGCAGTGCTGGTAACAAGAAATGCCTCTAGGCTCTTATCAAAACTCAGCTTTCAGAACTGTCTAAGCCCATTAGCCAGGAACTGGTCTACTGACTGTGTGAGCCTGTTAACCAGCGACACCAAAGACAGCCTGAGCTTCAGCCAGGGTGAGGCTGCTATTTGTTTATGTAGCTCTAGATCTAAAGTCATCTGGATACAGCAATCCCATAGTAATTGATGTATAAAACAAAGATGTGTACATTCAGGCTGTAGCCATTTCACATGACATTCTAGATATTCTATGCAAAAAAAGCAGTTTTTTTTTTCTGAAGAGGCATGTGTACTGAAGATTTTGCCAAATGCCTTCTACCTTTTCATGACTTGCTGGCTGTGATGCCAACAGCTGTTTATTGAGTACTGCAAGATGTCACTCTATGAGAAATTGTCAAAATGTACTGAGGCCTGTAACCTCACCTCAAAGAGTGGGGAAGGCCTTCACTGAGTGATGATGTCTTGGATGCTTCTGTTATCCACTACATCTATGAAGACACATGCACAAAAGTTCCTATTTGCATCTACCGTAGCCCGTGCAATCAAGTGGGAAAGACTCTAGAAGAAATCTTAATGCACTTGCCTCCTGATGACGACAGTCTTGAGAAGCATATCAAACATGCCAACTTTTCACCCTACTTCCAGTGCCACCCTTATCTGAAGAGACACCCCTCTCCTATAGGGCATGGTTGGGAATCGGTGAATGGCTGTTTCAGACCAGTGCACCACATAAAACCTGCCCTTCCAATTTCACTTCCAGTCCCATCAAGGCTATGCTGACTGGTTAAATAATCAATCAATCATCAATGCAACAAGGTGACTATGACTGACTCTGAGGCCAATTCAGGGTCTGAATCTGAACTGCATCTGATATGATTTTGATACTGAATCTGAATCATCAAATGAGTGAGTCATTGGATAAACCTTGAAGTAGACTAAACACACCTATATTATATGCATACATCATTATTGAGCCTTTAAAATTTTACATTAACAGAACATCCAATCACAAAAATAACATCAAAATGGATTCCTTGACCCCAAATTAGTCTAAAAAGAGCCTTTATTTGAAATTTTTTCGTTACTTTACGTTTATGCATATCAGCTAGTAGCCATTTTGGATTTTTGGCTCTACTGAACTTTCCCCAGACTTTTAAAAGTGGTGCGGGAGCTCATTTTGTTAAAATACCCTAAAGTACAATAGTAAACCATCAAACTTTGTTAGTCAGAGGTTGGTCACGAAACTACTGTTTTTGACCCTACTAATGCGTTCTGATGTGAAATTAGTTTATAACATGTCTAGTGCCAGTCTTTCATTTGCTGCAGTATGCATGGGTTCACCAATCATAATTATGTAACAAAAAGTAAACAAACAAGTGCTAGGAACTTTAAATTTGAATAGGGGACAAAAATCAGTAAAAGAAAAGAGGTTGCGTACATCCATTCATTGCAAACAATTCTTGGCCACCACCTTTGACTTCACAACTTTCTTTACCAAGGTTTCACCCTTTTTTCATAGCTTACAGGAGCTAGGATATACTGAAGTAGGAATTAAATATGCACTAATAGGCAACCTCTCTTGTTTCACTACTTTTATTGCTGTGGTCCCTACTGGAATGTAAAACTCCTAGTTTTCCTTGCACTTGTAAGAATAATAGCTTTCTGAGAGTGTAATGCTCACCAATAGCAGTGTTATCCTCACTTAACACTTGTACAGTAACATCAGTTGATGAAGGGTTACTGAGAGCTAGTACAAGTTGTACTGATCCACCATCCTCATCAACAGTGTATGATGAGTGACTGAAGCCCACAGTGCAGCCTATTAATAGAGAATAACCCCTGCATTAACTGTGTCACCATATTTCATGCAACAACTCACTATCATCATCCAGTATAGTAACTGTGGCTTGACTAGGATCACCATGGATAGCTTTATCAGGTAGTGTATCAATAGTGACTATGAATGTTTCACTGGGTTCACATATGCTATCATTATTTATTGGAACATCCAATACAGTAGTAGTCATTCCAGCAGAAAATGTGACATTGTATGGTCCAGAGATATAATCATCACCTCCTCCTATAACATGTTAATATTACAACTTCATGTTTGATGAATTTTAGTCAACACTTACTAGCTGTCCCATTACTATTGGTGAACACCTGTACAGTTATATTAATATGTACAGCAAAGCTAAGGGATAGTACTAGTTGTGCTTGTCCATTATCTTCATCAACAATGAGTATTGACTGGTTGAATGTCACTGCTACAGCTGAAAGCAGAATTTGCATAGCAAAAGGTACTGTAGAACTACATAGTATATACAGTGCTTATTGTTTAGACACCCTACACTCACTATTATACAGTAGTGCCGTTAGAATCCATCACATATCACCAAGTAATAGCAATACAATGACCACAAGGGATTTGCCTGATATATATGCCCAAGTATCCTTTTTGGTGCACCTTTTGAGTAGTATGACTGTTCTATTATTGTTAACAGAAAGTGATGGTCATCTTGGCTGGTCCACTAGTTAACTGGGTTAGCAATGTATTTGAGGTAATTATAGTTGGTAAATATCTGGTGGGCAACTGTTACAATCCTCTCTGCCACCATTTGATTAATGAGGTGTCTGTATTGGCAGGAGTTTGAAGTACACTTTAGCTATGTTTGGATCTATTTGACAGGGTTACTATAATGAGGTGTGTTAATGATGATAAGCTGTGTTAGTGGCTACTGTATAATAAAATATGATTGTTAGGAGATACAACAGTGTATATGCACTAACACTATGTATTTCAAGTCAAGATATTACATACAATTATATTGCACAGGCAAACTGCACATAAATCACTTACGATCATCATCCACTATGGTCACTGTAGCTTGACCACCACTAACACCATTAGGTGTTGAGGATGGGTCAATAGTGAGAGTAAAGTACTTGTCATCTTCAAATATCTCATCATTGTAAATTAAAAAGCTAAACTGAACACTGATCACTCCAGAAGGAAACATGACAATGTATGGTCCAGAATCATAATCAATTCCTCCCCCTATTTTATATATAAGTAATGCATAAAATAAGTATACTCAAGATTTTAATCCTCACCAATGGCAGTTTCATCTGATTCATTATTTAATACATATACAGTAATGTCAGTTAATAATATGCCACTGAGATTTAGTGCTAGATGTACCAATGTATCACCTTCATGAATAACATAATTCATTTGACTGAAACCCACAAGACATACTAGAGAATGAAAACAGTTACACATCACGGTGATCAACAATGCACATACAACAGTTTAAAAGATGTATTTAACATGGATGTTTACATTAATCTTTGTAACTCACAATCGTCACTAGTAATAGTCACTACGGTTTGACTAGGATCACCAAGATGGACACGATTAGGTAGTGAAGATGAATTAATAGTCAGCCTGAATGTTTCATTGAGTTCACAAATAATATCATTATTTATGGTATAATTGAACACAACCCTAGTTGTGTTAGGAGGATATGTGATACCAACTGGTCCAGCTTTATAGTCATTGTCACTTCCTACACCTCCTGAAATATGTTACAGTACATACATGACATAAAAGTACTACAAACTTTGTATACATCCTTTATTATATGTATAGAAATTTCAGCCAATTTTATATCCAATCAGAGGTTTACATAGAATTAATTAGCAGCATGACAGAACTCAGAACACAAGTTATGAAAAAGGACCGCCGTTTAATGTTAGTTATATCTAGTTGCTTGTATTAACATGCAGTCGTGGCATCTTGGCTGCACCATATATTAAATCTTGTAATTGTCAGTTACTTTCACTTTTGATGCAGTGGCATAACTAAGGATGGGTCTGAGTAAGTAAACAAATCCCTCCAGGATGGTGGTGTTCACTTCCCACTGCTGAAATAAATAAGAGACCAATAGTGCATATCTTGACAATATCATGCACTACTCCAGCTTGTTTCAGTACTTTTTATCAATGTGCTATGGTCCCTACTCTAGTTGAAATTCCAAATTTTTGTTCTGTATATATGTACACAGGGGGCTGTATG
The DNA here is from genome assembly GCF_963678975.1 of Dysidea avara. Classification (NCBI taxonomy): domain Eukaryota; kingdom Metazoa; phylum Porifera; class Demospongiae; order Dictyoceratida; family Dysideidae; genus Dysidea; species Dysidea avara. The sequence goes on along the minus strand of NC_089279.1, from coordinate 24,755,529 downwards.
AGTGAATGTGATTTCACAGATCAAAATGAACACTTATAAACATACCAATAGCAGTTATGTCATCATTAATCACTTCTACAGTAATATCAAATGCTGATGGACCACTGAGAAGTAGTACTGGTTGCAGTGGTCCAGTACCTTCATCAATATCATATGTTGAACTATCAAATCTGACTATGACAGCTAAGGAGAGACACCATAGCACTTGTAAACATGTATAAGTTTGAAAATGCATAAATGAAATTATTTATTAGGTTTGGTTTATACAATGTCAAGACAGACGAATAAATTATTATTATATACAATATGTACATAATTGATAATCATAATGTATACCTAATTGAAACAGTTTCCGCTGAATTGACAGTAGTATGCACATGACAAACAGTTAAGCTATGAAAAAGGTACAACCTTGAAAAACCTGGATAAAAGTTGCAAAACATTAAACGTGGTGGCCATTTTTGTCTTTCACTTTGATTTCACAACTTTTCACCCAGGCTTTTGAAGGAACAAATTGACTGTTTGGTGTGTATTTCATTTTCTTGTAATCTAAAAGGCATCAAATCCAGGGATCCAGCAATAAAAAGTAGTGAAACACGATATATGTGACTGGATTTTGGAAAAACGATCCAAATCGCACATTAGAAGTTTCGAGATAAACGGTTTTACAGAATTGAAGCCAGCATAACTCTCCAAGGATAGTAAGCACGTGTATGAAATTTACACAAAAGATGCATCAATTTTTTACCTTTCAAACCACTTTCAGTACTTGTAGCTGCTTGTACAGTTTCCCGCCAAATAAGATAGAAAATCTGAGCAGTTGGACGAGTGAAGTAGTATCACGAGTGCTCACAAAGGGGTGGAGGCTGGGGGGTGGTGGGGAGGGCAAAAGGTAGGCCTCAAAATGGAGGCAGACCACGATTGGAGTCCAGACACGAGATTACAGGGCTGTGCTGGCTCCTTAGTGGCTGATATGTAGCAAAATCTACAGAGAACACGTCTGGCCAACATTATAAGGCTGTCCACCAGTAAACCACTGATTCTTGCCAAGCCATGTCCTTCACAAGGCCTGAAACCGCCATTTGGGCACTCCACACCACCCAGAAAAGACGTCTATTAAAACCAGCCTCGTGTAGTTTCAGTAGTGCTGAGGGTCAAAACTTGTAGTACGATAGTGTAGCTATCCACTGGTGGTGTTAGTTTGATTTTGCCTGATGTGCGATTTGGTTCGGTTCTGTAAAATCTGGTCACATATATGAATGATGGTATTGCAACATAGTTACGTGAGAAAACTGCTACAGTAGCATGCTACCACCATACATTTAATTTCAAAGTAGGTCCACATAATTACATTGTAATACAATCTTATAGACATACTCTTGTTATCTTGTTTCACTACTTTTATCAAGATGCATGTAGTATCATCATTGCCCTGAGGTTGTGCCACAGCAACCAATATGTTAAGATTGTATAATTATGGCCACACCTTCTTGTTGGTTTTCACATTGCAAGTACACGAAAAAATTGGAACTTTCAACTAGAGTAGGGACCATAGCACATCAATAAAAAGTACTGAAACAAGTTGGAGTAGTCCATGATATTAAATCACAGTAAAACAATAAGAAGTGTTATATCCCTACTGTGCTCAAGATACCATAATGGAAATGCACAGTAGGGATATAACACTTCTTATTGTTTTACTGTGATTTAATATCATGGACTACTCCAACTTTTGTTTCAGTACTTTTTATCAATGTGCTATGGTCCCTACTCTAGTTGAAAATTCAAATTTTTTTGTGTAATTGTTTGTTAACTTTTTTGTAAATAATTTTATTATGACTGGTGAACCCATGCATGCTGCATCTGAAATGGCGCAGCGTGCCCTAGTCCCTTATCGTCTGAAAAGTGAACTATTCATTATGCTTCATTGTCAGCTATGTTCAACCCATTGCAGGGCTGGGGCCCAGAGATTGTGAGTGGTCTGGCCAGACATGGACTGCAATGAAGGTCATAGTCATGCACACTACTCAGTTTTTATTGATCTAATATGATCTGTAAATCAGAGATTATCTGTTTTGGTGTGTTACTTAACTGCATATGCTATAAGCACACACAGCATGCTAAGCTAGAGGGCTCAGGGGGCATGTTCCTCCAGGGAAACTTTTGAAAGTAGATGCTCTGAAATGGCATCTGGAGGCTATTTTACATGCAAAGTCTCTTCTTTTTGGTAACATCAATGGTAATTTTGTGACCAATTAATTGAGTTTCATATCTGACTATTATAGCTAGTAGCTAATTTTATTTTCATGATGTAAACAAAAATTTCTCAACGTGAAAGTTTAGTTTTAGATTGTAACTACATGCTAATGCATGACATGCATGATCAATTAGCTCAATGCAGTGTGTCATGCAGATGACTCACTGGGTAATTTTAAGACAGTTAACACAGATGTCATGGCTTAGACTGTAAGCTATATTCTATACTGAATGCTTTATTAGAGTATCATGATGACTGTTCTATTAGAGTATAATTTGATGACTGCTCCATCAGTGTGTCATGCAGCCCAAGAAGCAGCGCAACACCCGTGAATATATTGACAGGAAGAACGGAAACAAAATTTTTGCACCTCTGTAGCTCTGTGCTGCCTTGATGAAACAAAACGATTTTTGCTGTGAACACGTCCTCCAACTTCAGTACTCCACATTCCAAATTTAAGCAAAATCGCTTCAAGCGTTTCCAAGATATGCGACTTCAAAAATTGGCTTAGTTTCTTAGTTGTTTCTTCTTATTTTTCTTCCTATATTTGCACACTTACAAAAACTGCTATAAAATGCGAACACCATATCCGATTGCCTTGAAATTTGGCACACAGAAGGGGGGTATAAAGGTGCATTTCTGTACCAACTTTGGCTGGAATACGATAAACAGGCAAAGAGTTATTAGGGATTATTCACGAAAAATAACATCAATATGTTGTCACGCCTACAGGGTAAACCATTTATGGGAAGAAGCTGAAAATTGGTGGGTGAATAGGTTAACTATTGAACCTCAAACCTTTTGTGGTTTGAAAGAAATCGAGCTAAAAACCAGGAAGATACAATGAAAAACCAACTGTGTGTAACAATTATGCAATCGAGATTAGCTAATAAAAAACGACTACTTGCCACACCTACCAGAGCAAGTTGATGTTGTACTACTTCTAAAAACCAGGCGCCATGCAGCTAGCTAACTCATCAGAAATGAAGTTATTAACCAACTATATATAATCTATGATGTATTACATAGGTTTTTGGTTGTGCAAAAATACATAATTAATTTATTGTAATTCTTGTATTTCGTAATTCACGAAACTTTTGTAATTCTTCAATTACGTTGCTATGTGCTGCTAAGGAATCGCTTGTTAAACAAACCGCTTTTATCAACACATTATGCACAGAAGTATCTTCTAACCTGTTTTATAGTTTGACTATTGTGTTGTTTTCCACAAATTATCTAGACAAAGCCTCAAAGCTACTCTCCATTTTCGTTCGCATACGTAGGGGATATGCCCCCTTTCCAACTCGAAGGAATAGGCTATTCCTGGTAGCCTACGAGGCCTGCACAGTTGTTTCTCTGTTATTAAACGCCTGTAAAACCCGAAGGCAAGGTAATTCACGAAGTCGGAGGAGAGTCGCCACACCTGTATTTCAGACCGCTGAAAAGAAACCACCTTAGAGCAAAGTTTACCTGTGCAGAAGCTTAATACAGACTTCATTTAACTTTTACTTCTTACGTAAAAGCTGCTTTTCCATTTAAGGAGTTTGCTCACGTGGGTTTGTACGGACAAACAGGTAGATAAGTAGACACACACACACACACACACACACACACACACACACACACACACACACACACACAAACACACACACATATTTACGAAAACAATTAAAGTAAACCAGGCATGTGCACACGGCCGGTCTTCGGCCGGCTGTGGGCGCGTGTCTGGTTAAAAAACTGCTTGGGGTAATGCTTTGAAGTTCACTGTACAGATGGAGTAATCATCTTAGAAAGGCTCTTCAATGGTGTAGAAGAATCAGACTTAAAGCCACAGAATTATAACACGAAATCCAACTTGGTGTAGCAAGTGTGAGATCGAGATACTCTAATAGAGCAGTCAACCTAAAGGTAAATTTTGTGCCAAGACCAAGCGGCACCAAAATTCACCTGAATTGTTGTTATTAAAAATTTTACCATTAACCTACCATTACAGCCATTTCTTGGCCGCCACCTTGGATTTCACATCTTTTTTTAACATAGCCTTTTTGAGGGCCGCACTCTTTTTCTACAGTTTGGCTGTTTTGGATTAGATTAGAGTATCTTTTCACTAAAATCAAGTAGCTGAAAAGTGATTGGCCAGACTGTGGGCTCTGGCCCTGACCCATTGCACAGCATTTCGAATCAAGAACTGTTCATAAGCACCTCTGCAATTCATGCATACCAAAAGAAAGAAATCGTGCTGTGTCCCAATCATATTAATTATCATCTGAAAAGTGAAGTATCCATTACACTTTGCTGCTGGCTATGTTCACCCGTTACACAGCAGTACGAGTCAAGAACTGTTCGAAAAGCATCTGTGCAATCAAAATAGCTACTATGAAAAATATGGATGATTTCAGTTTCGAAGGGAAGCCATCACGTGCTACCACCAAATTGACATCTTTCTCTGTCAGCAAAGATGAATGGGACACAAAGGAGGACACTAGTAAGTCCATGAAGAATGCATTGTACGTACTGCAGTATGTCAAAAGGCACCTCTCAGGACGAAACAAAATTGAACAGTGAAAAATTCAGGCCCACATCCTTAGCCGTTATCAAGTTACGCTTGTCTGAATGCATCAGTTAGTCAGTCAGGCAGTCAGTTAGTAGAAAATTCTGTTAAATAAATTATTTTTTAAATTCCGTAGCAACTTGTTGAAAGCATTTCGGGTCAATCTGAAAGCTTGTTTGGGCTTAGTTTTACCTAATGAATACTACCTCAATGTTGTCTGGGAAATTGAGGCTGGTTTTTGGGTGATGCTATTTCGTGGGCCATGCCTACTCCTTGTGATCCCTACTATACAGTAACTATCGTACTGTATGATAACTCAATGACTTTATTCTAAACTACAGAAAGAACTTTCTAAGATAACTAAACTATTACTCCATTTCCTATAGAGTAGTTTGTCTGATAGCTGGTGAGGAATCATTACTTTATCAAAATTTGATCAGGGGATTGTCCTGCATTGTTAGTTTCATACTATACTATGTATTCAGGACTACTGATCTAGCATTGGATTGGACGATTTAAGCAAAATTGGTTGAACCAATTTTCTGTAGGAGCTACCAATTTGATGCCGACTTTCTAATGACCATGTCTTCATATAATACTAAACTTATTCACCAAAGTATATTTACCACATCAAGACACATGATAGTGTGTTGTGTGGCCAAGCACAGCTAGTGCAGGTGCGTGACAGACAAGTGTGTATTTTATGGGAACCAAGAAATGCCATTTTCACGTATCTGTAGCTTGATAATGGCAGGATGGAAATTAACCATTTTTGCTGTGGAAACTCCCTCGGGGTGGGGCACCTCCCATTCAAACTTTGAGGTGAATCCACCCATCTATCACTGAGATACGCGCTTTCAAAGTTCATTTTATTTTCTTTGTATTTTTCTTCTTAATCTTTTTCTTCTTCGTCTCGCAAACTTTAGAAAAATTGTAATAACTCGCGTGTGCTTTGGTTGATTTATTTAAACTTTGGAGGGAAGCAGGAAAGCAATACTGCACATGTACAGTCCAATTTTGAACAGATCAGACAAAGAACAAGGTAGTTATGCGCGATTGTTCAAAAATCCAATTGTTTTCATGCCTCCCAGATCAACCGCTTGACAGAATCATTTGAAAATTGTACTGTACATGGAGTAACTATCACACTACAAACCTTTTGTGGTTTGAAAGAAATCGCATAAACAGTCATGGAGCTATAACAAAAAACGCCAACCATATGTAAAAAGTGCACGATTGAGTTTTGCTAATAAAAATGTATTACTTGTCACACCACCAGGCAAACTAGTTTATGGAATCAGATGAAAATAAGTACAGAGATAGATTAATTGTTTTCGAACAAGCTTTCAGTCGTTTATAAGGAATCAGATAAAAAACCACTGAGTTACAGTACGAAAGTCAACTAGGTGTAACAAGTGTGCGATCGAGATATACTCTAATAGTGCAGTCACCCTAATAGAACATTCAGCTTCATAATAAACCTTTCTATTAGAACATTCAGCTACAATCTAGCCACAATGTAGATAGTTCAGCTTGCAACAAGTTACCCAAAAGAGAGTTCAATTACAATCAAGTCACCATGTAGAGAGTTTAACCACAAAAAATCACCCTGTTAAGAGTTCAGTTACAAACAAGTCACCTGTAGAGAGTTTAACTACAAACAACAAGTCACCCTGAAGAGAGTTCAGCAATAAACAAGACACACTGTAGACTTCAGCTACAAATAAATCACCCTGTAGAGAGTTCATATACAAACAAGTCACCCTGTAGAGAGTTCAGTTACAAATAAGTCAACCTGGAGGGAGTTAAACTATGAACAAGTTACCCTGTAGTGAGTTCAGTTACAAATAAGTCACCCTGTAGATAGTTTAACTACAAACAAGTCACCCTATAGTGAGTTCAGTTACAAATAAGTCAATCTGGATAGAGTTAAACTATGAACAGGTCACCCTGTAGTGAGTTCAGTAACAAATAAGTCACCCTGGAGAGAATTCAGTTACAATTAAATCAACCTGGAGAGAGTTAAATTATGAACAAGTCACCCTGTAGTGAGTTCAGTTACAAATAAGTCACCCTGGAGAGAGTTCAGCTACAAAAAAATCACCCTGTACAGGGGCGGATCCAGGAGCTGGCAAGGGGAGGGGCACAAACAGGCTAAGTTGTAGGTGGTTGGGGAGAGCCAGATTCTCTTGTTAGTTGCTGCATTTATGAAGCAGGAAATAATCACCTCTTTAGCATCTCACTGTTGATTTTTGCCATTTTGGCCTTTGTAAGATGGTTGTGAAGCCTTAAAAGTGGTATAAAGGCTCTGAATGTCGACAGCAACACGATAATTATTTTTAGAGGCGCTTAGTATGCACGAAGGTGCTGGGTGACAATTTCGTGGTTGGTTTCGAGCAGTTAGTTTGACTTTGGTTTGCGTTGGTTTAAGCTGATCTTGGCCTGACAAAGTTCATCAGAAGCATACATGGTTGGCTCCTTCACAGGTGGGGGGAGGGGGGGGCATTTGCCCCAAACTCCCCATCCTGGATCCGCCATTGCTGTAGAGAGTTCAGTTGCAAATAAGTCACCCTGTGGAGAACTTAACTACAAACAAGTCTGTCACCCTATAGAGAGTTCAGCTACAAACAAATCACCCTGTAGAGAGTTCAGCAACAAACAAGTCATCCTGTAGAGTTTAGTAACAAAAAAGTCTCCTTGTAGTACAAACAAGTTACCTTGTGGAGGTTTCTGTTACAAAGTTGTCTAACTGTAGGAGAGAAGACATGTGATAATTTTCATACAGTATCAATTTTTGTACAAAATGTATCATAAAAAAGTATCCATAGAATTTAGGTCTTGAATTCTTCTCCTTTCTGCAGAAAAAAAGACAAGTAAAAAAACTACAAAGCTAGCCACAGGCTGGCTTTGGAGTATACAAATACAAAAAGAAGTGATATCTATACAAAAACAGCAAAGCTGTGAAAAAGGGTGCTGTCTCCAAAAAAGCCAGGGTGAAAAAAGATGTGAAATCAAAGGTGGCGGCCAAGAAATGGCTGTGATGGTAGGTTAATGGCAAAAATTTTAATAACGACAATTCAGGTGAATTTGGTGTTGAATCCCAGGAGAAGGCAACCACAAATTCACCTGAATTGTCGTTATTAAAATTTTTGCCATTAACCTATCATCACAGCCATTTCTTGGCTGCCACCTTTGATTTCATATCTTCTTTCATCCTGGATTTTTTTAAGGTCACACCCTTTTATCACAGCTTTGCTGTTTTTTTTTGTATAGATTAAAAACTACAAGAAGCCATACAAACACATGAAAGCTTACTAGTTTATTTACTGAAACTTAGTCCCTTCAACTTATCAGAAATCCTTGAGAGAAAACAATAAATAGTGCTTCACCATTTCAAATAGTCTAGAACTATAAAAATCTATGCTACAACAGTCTACAAGTTCCATGCAGCCAATTCTTGGTAGGAGCATGCATTAAAATATTTGTGGGTGTTGATTGTCTGGGTGGTGTCCACACCACCATTGGTATTGATTCCAGTAACAATACTGTGATAACTTTTCAACTAACAATTGACCAATAAGCTTAGTTTGAGATTATAAAATACTATAAGAACTACCTGTGACAAATCAGTCAACACATACATACTTATAAGATAAAAGATGTCAGATTGGTACAATATTGGTAGATCGGTAACAAATTTCCTAGATCAATAAAGTTCAGAACTGTTAAATTGGTACGTCTCTGTTCAGGACACCATTATATGTATAGTGTGTTCATACATACACAATCTAGTATAATATTTTTTGCCTAGCTATAAATGCTACCCTTCCACCACACTGAGCTCTATCATTGCCTACTTTTCCCTAACAATAAGTACATAATATTTTCACAAAACCAGTTAGTGTACGTAACATTACACAGCAATTATCAACACATGATATTAGACTTCATGCATTAGAATGTTCAGACTGTATGGTTTGTTAGAGCACATGATTATTGCTTGGTATCAAAGTCTGGGACATCTCCTATGGGTTTATAATTATACTGAGAAACCAGGTGATTACAGCAAATTGACAGCCACACTGTTTTTGAATATTAACAAACCTTAAGAGATTTTGCCTTTTGTTACAGAAAAATCATGATGCTAAAGAAGTAAAGATCATATTGTATGTCACTCAAAAACATCAGCAGCTAGCAGAAATTTTTAAATGTATAGCTTGACTTGTATGTACGTAACACCTTTTGGGGTTGCAATTAACCCTGGCTCTATATCTTGTACCAAATTTATTGTGACCTCATTGCTAGGTCCAGGATCAATTACTGAAAATTTTAGTAGATTTATCTGCCTCTGTATTGACAGTTCTAATGCTTATTAGAGAATGTCAGTATTGCATACAGAGCACCACAGTTCCCTTAATAGGGCCCATTGCTGTGTAGTAGCCACTGCTCACTCTGTGGTGAACCAGTGGACTCTCCAAGTGAAACTCCTTTTATATATCACATAACATTTCTGAGATATATGGGTAATACAGATAATATGGCTAATACAGGTAATAGTGGTAATATGCATGAAAAATCATTTATTGAACATTTTATGCCACGAATATTACCTTTACAGAACAGTACTAGTCCATATAGTATATATTATTATAATACAGCATTTAATACCATACCTGTTTCACTGCCCATACAAAAGTCTCAATAGTAGCAGTGAAATTTATCCCGTATTTCACTGGTAGCAGTGAAAAAGTTGTAATTGCAATTTCATTGGCTAGAATTTATGTTAACAATGTAGCGCCAATTAGTGTTGACGCATGCTTAGTACATAGTGACAAATTGCATACATGGCAACGTTAATGCACAGCATGCGTATATGCAGCGAGTATGGGAATAGCATGGGTAGCAGTGATCCGCCTTGTGAAATTTATCTCCAAGTCCAATACAACACTTGTGGTATTTATCCCAAATTTCACTGCTACCCATGCTATCACTAGTACAAATATAACAAAAACACTTACAGGTGGCTGGATATAGAATTTTAAAAAATCACTAAAACTCGAATTTTAGTCTGCTTCACTGCCTGCCTGCCTGCCTGACTGCCTGACCACAGTTGCAAGGCTAGAGGCCGAACAAAGCAGTGCACAGACACCATTTTACACCACAATAACAACCTCACCAGTAGGATGTGCCTTTTGGGGTTCTGACGAGCGTAGACCCTCTGCGCCTTGTCTTTTCTTTTATCTTCAATCAGGCTGCTTGTCTTCTTCATCCAACAAATCCATAATGAGATATTAATTTTCCATATCAACACTTTCTTTCAGCAACATATTTAGTTGCCACAGAATTATTTCAGAGCTGCATTTCAAAAGTGCTTCAGTCCTGGCACTACTATAGAAGAGATATACTAGCTAGATATCTGCCTGCAACTCCGCAATTGGGATCTGTTCGCGATAGGTTCAAAACCTCGTCCATCAAATAAAGATCAGACTAATAGCGATAGAGTACAGAGACCACATGCAATTCTTAACAGTCTAGCTAATTATTTACTAGTAGACAAGATGACTTTACCTCAGCCCTTATTGGTCTAGCTAGCTGCACACCCCTTGGCTTACTCGAGATATACTCTAATACAACAGTCACTCTAATACAACAGTCATGTAAGATATTCTAATAGAACAGCCACAAGTTACATTGTAGCTAGCTGTGCTACAACAAAAACTAAACAAACAAGTATTTTTAAAAATGAAATAAGAATGAAGTAGGGATCTATGCAATAAAAAGCAGTGAAACAAGAGATGAATGGTGCATGCTATTACGCATACCTTGATGGAAAAGTCCCTACTTTGGCACATTAAGTATAACACAATTATTTTGTTCATACTAAAGTAGTGACTTTCCCATCACGCTATGCTGTAATAGCATGCAGCATTCATCTATTGTTTCACTACTTTTATTGCATACGTAGATCCCTATTTCATTGTTAAATTAACATTTTTAAAAACATTAGTTACAGAATTGATTTGATCTCTTTCGTAAAGCTCTAACAGAGTGTGCATATTTTAAAGAGAATTTCTAATAGAGTACACATAGAATGTTCTAGGTTTTCCATTGGTAGATATAGTGGATTTTAGTTAGAATTTTCATTTACAAAATAGAAATTAAGTGATGTGATCAGCCGTGATAGCAGTAGCTCAGTGGTTAAGGATTTGGGTGCTCAGTGTGGAGGTCCCTGGGTAGAATGATGGTAAGCTTTTTTAGACATTTTTCATGCACCTTTTTACCCCACGGTGACTGTTCTATTAGAGTATTTTGCCCACACAATTTACAGTTGTTTGGTTTTTTCCTTGTAACTAACTGTACAGCTGTCAATGCAATTCTTTTAAACCATAAAATATTTGAGCAATGATGGTTAACTTATACGCATACCAATTTTTAAGCTATTCCCATAAGTGGCTTACCATGCATGTAGGCGTGACATTAAGTTGGCCTTTTTAATGCAAATAATCAATTATAGCTCTATGACTATTAATCAGATTTGCGCCAAATTTGCCACACGATTGTGCCAAAATACGTTCTTGAACTGTGCTATGCATTTGCATTTTATACCAGGGATTTCAGTTCTGTTTGAAAACATGGGTTTTTGCATGACTATACAATCATGTTGTTTTAAACTTGTTGAAGTCATTATGCAAAAAGTATTATTTTCAAATGGAACTGAAATTCCTGGTAATGGTTTTCATAAAGTGTGTGAAAAGAATAATCGAAGCCCCCTTAAGCCCTCAAAACAAAGAAAAAATAAAGAAATTAAGCCAAATTTTGAAGGCTCATATTTCACGATTGTGTTTGGTAATTTTGCTCACATTTGGTATGTTGGGTATTAAAGGTAGGTGGCATTTGCAGTATAAAAATGATGCCAGTTTGAGAAGGGAGCACGGAGTTACATAAGCTTGAAAATCACATTTATTTCTTCCTGTATATATACTCACAGTATGGTGTGCCGGCTTTCTTGGTCACACAACACATTACTGTGTATCTTGATATATTAAATAGTAGCTTCTCAATATAATGAGCTATTGGTTAGACTAGTACTCTTCAATAAAGGTTCATTTTGCTGTGTACGATATTTTGATGATGGCAGTGTTTTGGCAGGCACTTTTCATTTCATGGGATTCCTATTATACAGTGTGGCTACTGTATGACAGTAGAATAATTTGCTATTGTTGCAAAATACTATATCCTTTACAGTGCTGCCTATGCTTAACAATTCATCTTGGTCTCATGACACATACGTACTTGTGCTGTGTTTACATATACAACATTACTTGAACTAATAATGGGTAAGTTTAATAGCAATGGTGTTAAAGGCAGTAAGCCATAATGTTTATAAAATTTTAGCCTTAAAATGAACATAGATACGGCTTGTGACTACAGGGTGTACTACATATTTTGTGTAAAATAAATGTGAGTAAAAAAAATATATATATAATTTTTGTATTCAAAATTAACAAATCTGACACACTACAAACTTTACATATTAATCATGCAATCTTATCAACAAGATGCAGAACTGGTCTCTTGTGTGCACACAGTGTGAAAAGGGAATTAGACGGTGTAAAAACTCTGAGCATTTTAGCAACTTACATTCGTCATCTTCTATTATCACTGTTGCTGGATTAGGATAACCAGGACTGACACGATCAGGAAGTATATCAGGAATGATAAACAGACCAAAACTTTCATCATGTTCAAATAAAGTATCATCATTGATAGGAATACTTAAATGTACCCTGGTAACACCAGCAGGAAATGTAATGACGTATGGCCCAGAATTGTAGTCAATACCTCCTCCTATATACAACAAGAATGTTGCAAAAATTTCATTATGATTCCAATTGACTCACCAGTAGCAGTAGTCATAGTATCATTAACTTGTACAGTAATATTAGTTGATGATGGGTTACTGAGAACTATTGTAGGTTGGATTATTCTAATACCTTCAGTAAATCTATATGTCCATTGACTGAAGTACACAGTGATTGCTGAAAGTAGAAAGGGATGCAATAGTAAGCACATACAGTAATATTATAGGTTAGTAGCAGCAACTTAAAGAGCTGATGTGCAACATACCCAAAAATGAACATAAAATAATGCTACTTCATGTAAAATTTTGAAAAAACTCATGGTAGTAAAAGACATGGCCAAGTGAAGCAGAAGCATCTGATGTGACTGCTACATATGAGGATTTTATAGCAACACAATATTGTATAAATTCAGCCCACCTGAACCCACCCATTATTAATACTATTGCAATGAAACTCTAGACTTTAACTCATCATGTCACTAGTAACTACCAAACAAATAAACAATGAAGCAAATCCATGTCAAGGAAACCATATTAAGTGAAGTGTGTTGTAAAAACTATGCTATTATAGTAGTTTGCTCTAGGTATTTTGACTTAAGGAATGGGAAGGCTTTAGTCTTATTATGTCATCAAAAATAGTTTGCGTAGATAATTGGTGTAGACATAATAAAGTATACCATAAAACTGTTTAACAAAATTAAAAACTGATACAAGATCTGTGTTGGGCTTTTATATATGTCTCCACACAAAAATATACAAGCATTCAACACAAACATATGGATAGAACACAGGACATGCAAATTATGAAATACAATTAAAACGTTTTCATCAGTCACAGTTTTTATAGCCTTCAATTTTCCTGCTTCACAAGAACACACATGTGTGTGGCCTCTCGGCTGAAACATGTGTTACTAAGTCAGGTTGTGTATACATATGTTGGTGCATTAACATTACTGCATGTACAACTAGCTACAGATAATGACAATAGGAATTCTACTGTAGGTTATCTACATGAAACAGGCTGTTGAAAGCTGGAAGTGGAAAAGGTGCTACAGAGTTGGCTGGTGTATGACTCTGATATTAATAAAGAATCTCAAATTTTTAATAGACCTAATAGTGGGATTTGCCCCACCCACTGCTAGTCCTGTCCTGTATGTCCCATTTTATTATGTGATGTTAACCCTCCTCCATCCTATTCAGTTATAAGTACAAGGGTGCAGCAATTGCTTCTACAGTTTTGTCCAGTACACCAAAAGCAAAAAAGGTAGTATTTAATAGTTCTATGTAGGTAAGTTTCAATGCAAAACCTACATATCAAGGTAATGTGTTTCAAAAATCAAAAACATATTTCCTTCTAACCTGTACTTATTTATCTCTGTCATACATAGTAGTAGAAAAGCACTACAGTGACTATGTAAGTATGGTTGGTGTGGACCCTACTTGGTATAGAAGGGTGTTTTTATAGTGACCAGGGTACACTGTTCTCTGCCCTCTCCTACATGGTAGTAGGAAGGCATTAAGCTGACAAAGTTTGGTCAGTGTTGAGCCCCTACTTGGCATAGTGTGGTGTGTTTGCAGTGACCAGGGTATGTCTCCTTACATGTGGTAGTAGGAAGGTTCTAGGGATACAAAAAATTTTGTGCAGGGCTCTTTAATGGTAACAGGAGTTACGTAATTGGTATATCACCTCTTTCTCTATCGGAGGAGTGTGACAGTACAGTTGAGGTTGAACTGTATACCACTATAAGATGGTCTATTTCTGGTATAAATGAAACATAACATATAGTCCCTACGTTTCATAACTGGTGGATAGGCAGTTTATCTCTTTTCATAGCCCCCTACAGCTGGAACCTCCTATACATCAACTAAACCACCACCCAACAATTTTTGACTAGGTGCTAATATCCTCCCAGGTCTATATACCCACAATGGTAGAGGATGGTTAAAACAAGAAACGATACAAATGTATTGTAGAAAACCAGTATGTTGGTGAATATTAAATTGTATACATTAAAAATTTTCCTAAGGGCACACATTATGTAACTATGCCATATCCAGACCAAAAGAATTGGGACATAGTGTGGACGGACGACAATACTTCCAATGTGCTAAATCCCTTCAAAAGGTTGTGAAGTTTAATAAGCGGATATGCTTTAAATGCCATGTCAACAAGGTCACAGTGGCTATTGATACTGATTGTCAGTGTCAATAAGTGCCACCAAAAGCTATTGACACATTGTTGGTGTCAGTAAGCGCCACTAAAAGCTACTGACACCGACCAAGCAAATCAAGCATCATGCACACCAGTCGTATGAAGTTTTGATGAGTTTGAAGTGAGCTAATATTGAAGGGAGCAATGCGACCATCCCAGCAAAGCCTTGCCAATCCTAGCTCACCTTGAATTCACCAAAAACTTATCATCATGCTTAATAGAAAAAGTTCAGTGCTAGCATTAGAATTAGGGTTAGGGTCAGGTTCAGCCTTGGTTTCTTCTTCACTGGTCTTCTGAAATATAGCACCCTTTTCTTCTTTTATTTATAAGGTAAAGAACCCAATTCGGTAACTGGCACTGGTAGTTGGATGGTTAACATAGTGGAATAGAGCATAGGTAGCAGCTAATGGTCAGGGATCTGCTTTAGTCCAAGTTTGTTTTCCTTTTGTTCTATATTTGTCTAAGTTTTTGCTGGTCGGTGTCAATGTCTTTAAATGATGCCAATGATCGGTGTCAATAGCTTAAACCTGAAGATATAGTGCTGCTAGGGGTTTAACTAACATATTTCTTGAGCAATTCGTAGATACGTATTGGCTGAGAAATAATTAAGTGATGATAATGAAGATCAGTCTGCATGATTAAGACAAAGCAGTAGTGTCATGCAGCCAAGAAAGCTTGCGTGCCACACCATGAGTACATTTACAGGAAGAAACAAAACTTGACCTTCGTGCATATGTAACTCCATGGTCCCTTCCAGAGTTGTGACTGGATTTAGCAAAATAAACCACACAAGTGAAGCAGCCAAAACTGACAACATAAAGTTGCTGCACTATCAGGCTAACAGTTTCCATGCTTTCAACTCGTTGAGTCTGCTTTTAGTAGACTGTTTTCTGGTGCCCTGTACAGGTCTGTGAACACCAGGGAAATGCTTTAAAGGGTTCAAACACTCTGTACAGATGAGCAGGGAGCTGAATGTGTGATTCGTGTCTGTTTGTGAACTTTCAGTCTATTTTCTGTCTCTGACGGGCTGTTTTGTGGTCTGGTGCCTTTACTTACCATCCTTGTCCATTTTGTGGTTTATTTCTTGTCCACCCCACTACCCCTACCCTCTGCCCCTTTTTGAAGACTCGTGATACAACAATACTGGTGAAAAAACTTATATACAATGGTGGGAAACTCTACAAGGATTACCTTGGCTACCAGGTGCTCTTTAAGGTTATGAATTGCTTCATCTTTTGTGAAAATCCATACAAGTAGCTTACAAGGCTGGGTAACAATGCTTTAAACTATTAGAATACAATTTTCTGTGAATCAACAATGCACCCACACTAGCTTGATTTTCTTGAGTTTTGGTACACTTTAAAAACATATTGTGGTACAATCACGTACTGAGTTTGGTGCAAACTTGATAAATAGTCACAGGGCTATGTACAATTATTTGCTATTAAAAAGGTTGACTTGTTGTCATGCCTAATAAAAGGTAAACTGCTTATGGGAATAACTTATAAACCAGTGTGTGTATAGGCCAGCCATCATAGCTCAAACCTTGTGTTGTTTAAAGAGATTGCACTGACAGTTATGGAGTTAGAAACCAAAACCTGAACAACTGTAAATCACGAGGTAAAAACACTCTAATAGAACAGTCACTGTGAGGTAAAAAGGAACATGAAAATGTCAAAAAGCTTACCAGCATTCAAACCAGGGACCTCTATACTGAAAACTGAAATCCTTAACCTCTAAACCACTGCCGTCACAGCTGTTCACCTCACTTAATTTGTACTTTATAAATGAAAATTCTACTTAAAATTTACTCAATAGTAAAAATCTAGATACATTTTATGTGTGTTTTATTGGAAATCCTCAAAAGTGTGATCTATTAGAGTATCACACAAGTAAACAAATAAACATACAATACCACTGTAACTTCTCTAGTACTGTAATTTGCTTTTCTCATTGTAAAATAATTTTCTTATGACCAGTCACTGCAAAATCCAATTATGCATACCTAACTTGGAAGAAATTTATTTTGCCATAAAATATTTTTGCAAATAAACACATGTACTATGATAGCTTTATATAGTTACGAACCAGTAAGCACAAAATTATAGAACAATTATCAGTACCAAACACTATGATAGTAGGGTATAGTAAGGACCACAAAGGAGTAGGCATGGCCCATGAAATAAAAACAGCCTCAAGTTTCCCTGACGACGATGAGGCAGTATTGGTTAGGTAAAACTAAGCCCAAACAAGCTTTCAGATCAACTCAAAAAGCTTTCAACAAGTTGCTATGGAATTTTAAAAAAATTGTTTAACAGAATTTCTATTGACTGACTGAGTAAGTAACTGGCTGATTCCTTCAAACAAGCGTAACTCAATAATGACTAAGGCTACGGGTTTGATTTTTTCACTGTTTGACTTTGCTTCAGCCCGAGAGGTGCCTTTTGGCATACCACAGTACATACAATGCATTCTTCATGGACTTACCAGTGTCCTCCTTTGTGTCCCATTCATTTTTGCTGACAGCAAGAAGTGTTGATTTGGTGGTAGCATGCGATGGCTTCCCTTCATAATGGAAATCGTCTGTATTTTTGATAGTGATTACTTCAACTGCAGAGGTGCTTTTCGAACAGCTTTAAATATGTATTGCTGTGTAATAGGTTGAACATAACCGACAACGAAGTGTAATGGATACTTCACTTTTCAGACAATAATTGATATAACTGGGGCACGCGGCACCATTTCTTCCTTTCAGCATGCATGGGTTGCAAAGGTACTTTTCAAACAGCTCTTGATTTGTACTGCTGTATAACGGGTTGAATATACGTAGCTGACAATTAAGCACAATAGATATTTCACTTTTCAGACGATATAGCTGGGGCACGTGGTGCCATTTGATGTAGTATGCGTGGATTCACCAGTCATAATATTTATTTGCAAAAAAAGGTTAACAAACAAGTACACAGAAAAATTTGGAATTTTCAACTAGAGTAGGGACCATAGCACATTGATAAAAGTACTGAAACAAGCTGGAGTAGTGCATGATATTAAATCACAGTAAAACAATAAGAAGTGCTATTTCCCTACTGTGCTCAGGATAACGGAAATGCACAGTAGGGATATATAACACTTCTTATTGTTTTACTGTGATTTAATATCGTGAACTACTCCAGCTTGTTTCAGTACTTTTATCAATGTGCTATGGTCCCTACTCTAGTTGAAAATTCCAAATATTTCTGTGTACTTGTTAACATAGACTCTTTGGCTTTGGTATCAAATTGGTAGCTAGGTATTTTTCTGTATTGGTAGAACACTAGTTTGTCTTATATGCATCTATAGATAAGAAGAACAATGATCTGTGTAAAAAACAAACTTCAAAGCCAATTTATGGCTGGCTAGGGGGTAAAGAAATTATTATTTTTGAAAAGTAAAAATCCATGCAAAAACAATAAAAGGATGTGGCTTTTAAAAATCCTGGTCACCAGTAATTATCTAATTAGTCTGTGGCTTGTTTAATGCATGACACGCCCAACAAGAAAATGTCTTTTATGATGAAATAACCTGCCACAAATGAAGAAAGAAGAGCGATATACATGAAGGAAGCAAAGTAAGTGATGTATCTTCTTCATCATGGTAGTGTTGGGCAATATATCAATATTATATCGTATCGTTTGATTTTTTGCTGATATCAGAAAGTATTGATATATTTTTCAAAACTCGACATTTTGATACGATATATCATGTGATCTGAATTAATTTTAAAATGTGTATTTTAGTTTATTTAAGCTTTCCATTAACCTTCAGCAATTTTCTAATCACTGTTACTCTTGTGTATGTGGACGGGAAATCCCCATTGTATATAGCCATAGCTACCTACTATCAAATTATGTGAGAAAACTAGCAATTTACACATGCAAATTGTGACCCAGTCTGCTGAGAAAACTGGTCTTATTGCCCATGTCAGCAGATTCGATTTTTCACCCAGGACACAAAGCTACATGAATAAACTATCTAATTCCACAATCAAAATCAGCTAGACTTGAGTGGTCTGGTTTTGCTGGCTGCTTTTCCCAAGCCCAGTGGCGATCCGTACGTGTGGTGTGGGACCTTAATGGAGCTCTGGTCAGCCTGGGGATGACTGTATGTGGCTGTACAGCTCTGTGGTGTTGAATAAGTACCTCTGCTGTGAATTTACTTTCATTTTAGCCAGTTTTGAGACCTCAATGGCCCAAAACTTGGCCTAATTCATCCCTTGGCCTTCCTTTTCAATTTTTGAACACCATCTTTCCCGCCTTCCAGGGCCCCCACCTCCCACCCAATTTGCAGCTCGCCTGATACAGTCAACCTCAGTTTAAAAACTATCTAAAATGGCGGGAAACTTAGTTGTTGGCTACTTGCACAGTGGATGCTCTGGAAGGTAAGGAATTGGTATAAAACGTGTGAAAATTTGGTACACATAGCTTCAACCATTGGCGAGCTACAACACACTAAATACTTAAAACCGGCGTTTCTCGATACTTTTAAATAGGCGATAAGCCCGGTTTTCTCAGACTGGGTCACAATTAATGCTACAATATCGTATCAAAAAGTATCGATATCGGTCAATTTTAGTCAATATCGTATCATTCTGAAAATTCTGGTATCGCCCATCACTACATCGTGGTCTAATGAATATAGCAAACTGTAATTTACTGATTATCTTCTGGTTATGCAATTAAGAAACAATAACTGTGGCCATAGAACAGCTGCGGGCACCTCAGTTTCTACGCCTTGATACTAAAATTAGAACTAGTTTGTCATTTTAGACCTGATAGGCATGAAAATTTCAGATGGGCAAGCATAATATTTATGCATTAAAAGAGCATTTGTTGTTTTTTGATAGATCCTTCTGGTGAGGAATGGCGTGGAGGTAAAGAATACTGATTAGTGCCAACACAAAAGTGGAAGAAGAGTACCTGATAACTGAGAAGCCAGAGAACAAAAATAGAAATGCACGTTTGTTTGTACAGTTTTCAATAATGTATTTTTAAAGAATCAAGTCTCTAGGATGTAAACTGTGGGACTAGTTCTAGTTTGAAGTGAAAATTTATAACCTGTCTTCTACAGTGAGTTAAGGCATGGGATTTGGATTAAACTGTGCAGTAGTGATAGCTCATTGTAAATAAAAAGAGTTTAGCAGAATAGTTTAATCTGTTCGTAAGTTATAGCAGAAAACATAATTTACGGGAAGCCATACGTGGAACAGTACAGAGCACTCTTAACTTATTAGTTTTGTAGTATTGACTTACTTGCTAATCATTCAAATGCCTGACACATTATTTATAGCCAAAGATTTCACCAGTGATATGATGAATGATTGTCCCCCATAGTGAGGCAGCAGTTTCATGTGAATTCCCCTTGTAAAGCCCCACTTACATCCAAGGGGGGTGGTGGGGCAACACGTTGGTAGGTGCATAATGAGTTTGCATCATAAACCTTGTGTTAACTGTCTTGCTTTTGTTGTGCTTATAGTAGCTAATGTGCTTATTCTCAAACAAGGACTGGAGAAACTACAAATTGTCTTCTACCTTTATCTATCAACTAGATCACTGCTGGTTATAAAATTTCCTTTGCTATTGTAACTTGTTTACCATTATGCTATAACCGCTAGTCCCTCCTAGTTTATATGTCTCCTAGCAACAAAAATTGTTATGTCAACAATGTAGCATGGGTGAGAACCACAGGTGTACATATCTATAGTCTGTGATGTAACTGTATGTAGCACAAGGAAATCCAGCCAAAAACAGCCAAACTGTATTAAAAGGGCGTGGCCTTCTGGGTGAAAAAGTTGTGAAATCAAAGGTGGCAGCCATGAAAACGTTGCAATGATGTTGTGCATTATTAAGATTTATTATCAGTAACATCATCACAGCCATTTCATGGCTGCCACCTTTAATTTCACAACTTTTTTCACCCATATTACAAAATTGGTCATCAACTGCTACCAGCTTCAGTATGCTGAATAATACATCTTGGGAATGGCTATGTGGGATGCCCACTTTAATGTATATAAAATTATATGATGCTCATGTTGTATAGGTGTTAGTCACACTGTTTTATCTGCTGTCTCCTCCCATACAAGACCTGCCTCAATCTGATCAACCCAAGGAACCTACGTAGGACCTCCTGACCATAAAGACTTTTGTAAAGTATACTGGTTGAAGTCCAACTACAACATGTGGTGAGTATAATTGGAATGTTGGTGTATGTGTGTAGTGCATATTAGTTGTGGGACAATGGCAGGGTCCTGGATTTTAAGAACTGGCCTAAACACATACTCAGCTTTAATAACAATATGTACACACATATGCTACACACACACTATACATATTTGACATGCTAGTCTGACTATACAATTACATGTTTTTAGTTAGCTGTGCCTTATCATATACTGTATCCCTTTCTGTATATGCAGGGTGGATACTGATGTTGTGACTGTTGGTGGGTGAGTTTATGGTGAATGGACAAATCATTAATTTGTGGTACCAAGACCCCACTACTATATTATGAACTCTTGGTGGTACTTCATAGCCAAACACTAGTGTATCTGGCTTCTTGTGCTATTGTAGTCATTTTTTAAAATTTTATGGGATCATCATAATGTAAATGTTTACTATTACAGTATATTCATGCTATCATTAAAGAGTTTATATAATTGTGGGTGGTTGCATGAGGGTCTAACAAGGGCTGTGACTGAAAGGTGATGCGCTGATGCTGGCTTTTTAAGTGAACACTGAAGTTTCACAGGCACTGAAGGGCTGGGGCGGGATTAGAGACATTCACGGATAATGTAGCAGTAAATTACTTCAACTGTATCACTACAGCGGGTATGAAACAGCTGGCTATAGCTATGTACGGCCCTGCATGGGCCAGAGTCACGCTGACGAGTTAGTGGAGGTATACCGTGGCAAAATTAAAACAAATTAGTGACTGCTCACAATTAAACCACGAGTTGACAGCACAGTGTCTATCAAATCAGCCAGCTCGCTATGGCTAATGCCCTTGTCCACTTCCACACTGTTTGGGTTTGGGAATTGAGGCGGGCGCCTCACACCTTGACATTATGGCGGCAAATTTGAATCTTCAAAGAGCACAAAAGCAATCTCATAAACTAACAAACCACTTTTGGCGAAATTAAATGTACAGATACATTGTGTAAAAAGCCCCTGATAGCTGCAGCCATTTTCCAATATGACTTCATGGTTGAAAGAAAATTGTTTCAATGGGATGCGATGACGAACAAAATGAAAAAAAGAACAATGCACATTTGAATAAATAATTTAATTATTGCATGGTAAATGGGTGGGCGATGGAACAAACTACTCTAATAATTTGCCTGACTTCTCATGTGGTAGTTACTCATTCATTATACAAAGGTTACATGCCCCTGGTTTCGAGGTGGAATCTTTTAGTAAGCCTGAGATTTCGCCATGCAGATTTTAAAAGATTGCACCCTCATGTAAATGACTCACAGTAGTGGTTGCATGTTTATTATTGTGGGCGCGTGCTTTGTACTTTTTTTTGGCCTTGCGACTCACTACCGTGAGTCTTGATGTCAATCTTTTATATCCATCTCATGTGTTAATTTTTGTACTTGTTACCTAGCTACTGTATATATGTGCATTTGCCTGTTTGGTGTGTGCTCATCAGCAGTACCTCCTCATGGTGCCTTACAGACAATGGCTATACAGGTGGCTTTTTAGGTGCTGCCAAGGGTGGCGGAACAGGGGGGCCAGGAGGGCACGTGACCCCCTTATGGAAAAGTAGGGGGACAGTGCCCCCCCAAATTGGCTAGGCGGGTGCCGCTACACTAAAAATTGGCTTGCTCTTCTGTAGCATTCACAGCGGTATAAATGCGCAAAAATTAGACTAATAAGCAATGCCATTACGTAGAACTAACGTACAATGGCTTACTTATACAAATACACAACACACAGCTTAGTAAATCACGTGATGCATCCAAACCACAATTGATTACGCACACAATCGAAGCTCACGTGAGAACTTGGTTTAAAAATTATGTGTGAAAAATGTGACCAGTCAGCTGGGGTGTTGTTTCTAGAGATAAGTGATTGTTATAATAATGTACTAAAGTAGAGCAATGTATTTCATGAGTAAAACTGGATGAAACAGCAGGTGTGCTGGTGTGTTCTAATTGGAGAGCAGCAACTATTACACTTCAGTGAATACTGATTACTACTAATAATATACAGGAAGGTTTGCCAACATGCTTTTAAATGGATGATCACTGAGGTATTGGCTCGGGCGTTGCGATTGATTGTATTGTAAATCACGTGATCTACCGATCTTTGCTGATCACTGGGGTCTATTACTTAAAAGGCCTCGCAGTACCTACAGGATTATGGTGGATGAAGTGAACAGTGATGCACTACTTACAATATGTAGCCATTGTCAATAGATAGCGTAAATAAGCTTGTACATGCACAATACTCGGTACGCAATAGCTAGCTAGGTGTGCATAACACAATTTTAAACTTTCTCTAGTAGGAGCCCATATGAAGATGGGTTCCAAAATGTATGCAGAATCAAACTGTTTGTAGGTTTGTCTTCTACTGGGCATTGAACACAACCTTGAAATGTGGTCAGCATACAACTGTCTTGGAGCCCAGTGTGTAGATTGTTTCAAGTGCCCCCCAACTGTGGACAGCTTCCTCCGCCCCTGGGTGCTGCCAGTTGTTTTAACAACTAATGTTATTCATGGTTCCTAGCTGGCTCATGCACTGCCCTGGCAAGGAAGAATGGTAGTTGATGATTGCCAGAGAATATATCATAAAATGATCAAACAATCAAATACCATATACTGGTATATAGATTCAAAGGGTATGCAGCAGTCTCAATCTTGTGACTGTATCATCTTGAAATATTTTTTGATGTGTTATGTACCGTTATTACAGTGGTGCGATGTTTGTCAGCTGTGCATATTCTGCATTCAGTGTTGCTGCATTACCAATTTTTAAAACTTTAATAGCTAGTAACTTGGCCATTTTTCTACACTTTAACTATAGAAAAAGGTTGCCAGATTACTAACCAATTAAAGTTAATGGGGAATGCAGCAAGACTGAATGTAGAACATGAGTCAATAATAAGGATCCTATATTAAATGTTTGTTTACTGCACTTAGTTGTATTACTTGGCTACTTCAGATATCAGCACTTTCACTTGCCATTTAATTTAACTTTCATGAATGTGCTCTTCTTATAGCCAAGCTATTTTTGCATGGAGGATATACTGTACACCAACCACTTACGATCATCATCCACTATAGTGACTGTAGCTGGACTACCACTAACACCATCAGGTATTGTGGACTGGTCAATAGTGAGAGTGAAGTTCTTATCATCTTCTAATATATTATCACGATATATTCGTACATAAATGGTATCCATTGTGTAACCAGCCCGAATTGTGCCAGTGTATGGTCCAGGATAGTAGTCAACACCTCCTGTAACAGAAATATTTCATAGTCCTTTCAAGGATGCAAGGCTTACCAATAGCTGTGCTATCATTAGATGACAATTGTACATAAATGTTAGTTGATGATGGGTTGCTAAGATACACTACAGTATATACATATCTTGTGTATCTTGTACCTTCAGTCACTCTGTATGCTGTCTGCCTAAAGTTTGCAATGCACACTGAAAGAGGATGATTTACATACAGCTAATGTTGGTTTTTAAACTCACAGTCATCATCAATTATTGTCACTGTTACTTGACCAGGGTCACCACGAGTAACTCTATCAGGTAGTGAAGAAGGGCTGATAACGAGAGGAATGGTTTCATTGGGTTCACACAAGTTATCATCATATATTGAAATATCAAATTCCATATAAACACTTCCAGCAGCAATTGATATTCTGTATGGGCCTAACATAAAATCAGTCACACTAGCACTACCTAAAGAAAAGAAAGGTACTGTATGTAGTCACATGAAGATAAACAGCAGTGTGTTATTTGCCAAGACAGCTACATGTAGTAAACAACATTGTGCATATAATAACAGGAAAAAAACAAACTATTTTCATGTATATGTAGCTCCATGGTTCCTTGTCCAAATTGTTCCATATTGCAGTGAAGCTCCTCCACCAGGTATGTAGGGTAGGTATTTCAGTACAAGTACTTTTTTAGTAGTATTTACATAACTGTACAATTATATATGATTTTTATTTATAAATGGATGATGGTTACATAACTACCATTGTACCATCAATCACAGCATAGTATTGCTCACCAATGGATGATCCTGAAGTGCTAAACACTAGAATTGTAATATCAGTTGATGATGGGTTACTGAACACTATCACAGGATGTGTTTGTCTATTACTTTCATTAACACTGTATGATGACTGGTTAAACTGTATAATGAGATCTATGCACAGATAAAAATAATTGAAACTTCAAAACATTACATATGCTCAAATATCTGGTTATTATATTGATTATGTGTAATTATGCTATATGCATATGCATAGAGCACACCAATGGACATGTGATTGCAGTTTGTAAAGAAAATGAAACTATACTCATAAAACATTTAATATATACAAGTACACAAAATTTTGGAATTTTCAACTAGAGTAGGGACCATAGCATATTGATAAAGAGTACTGAAACAAGTTGGAGTAGTCCATGATATAATCACAGTAAAACAATAAGAAGTGTTATATCCCTACTGTGCACAAGATGCCATAACGGAAATGCACTCACTACTGGAGATTTTGTCCACAAAAATCCAATGAAAAAATTATTTAACTTGTGAAAAGTAAAAGTTTCATTGGGTGGCCCCAATGAAATTTTATTTTCACAGCATTTTCATAGGAAAATTTAATGAAACACCAATGAAACATTACCAATGAAAATTCCATAAAAAGCAGTTTCACAGTTTTCAGTGGTAATTTTTCATTGGGTTTTCATTAAATCTTCCAATGAAAAATCATTATGAAGATGAAATTTCATTGGGGCCACCCAATGAAAACTCTACTTTTCACAGGTTGAGCAATTTTTTTCATTGGAATTTCATGGACAAAATCTTCAGTAGTGACAGTAGGATATAACATTTCTTATTGTTTTACTGTGATTTAATACCACGGACTACTCCAACTTGTTTCAGTACCTTTTATCGATGTGCTACGGTCCCTATTCTAGTTGAAAATTCCAAATTTTTTGTGTACTTGTTTGTTGACTGTTTTTTGTAAATAATTACTATGACTGGTTAACCTACACATACCCAGTGCTCGAAATAACGTCTGGCAACCAGCGAGATTCTGGATAATTTGTGGACTTTCCGAGTTAGAAATTAAATGTCCGGATTTAAAGTCCGGACAATAAAATTGTGGTTTGCATGCATTGCACCATAGATATGTACATATTGAATTTAATGCTCATCTTGCAGCACCATTTGGTGCTTCCCCTGTGAGTAGCATCGTCAGTCATAGTAGTCTCATCCCCAGCTGCTCACACAATCTTCGTGTGATTGAATGTGTGGGCAGCTGGAGACGAGACTACATTCATAGCTACAAGTACTTCCATAGTAGCTTGTCACATTTGAGCAATTAAATTTTTTTGAGGTGCAAAGTATGCAGGCGCAGTATGCAAACAGGTTTGACTGGTTTTAATTTTCTATGCATAATGGCATGACATGGCAGCAAGTAGTTCAGGCCTAGGTCCAGGCTATTGTAAGCGTTCTTCTTCATTGTCAGCAACACCTGCTAGTAAGAAGCAGTAGTAGCTCAGGTAGCTAGTAGGGCATCTGCCTGGTGATCAAGAGGTCCCAGGTTTGATGCTCAAGCAGGGACTTTCTACTACTCTGAGCAAGAAACTCCACCCCCCCATTGCTCCAGCTACTCAGCCGTAAAACTGGGAACATATTGTATGTGTGTACCAGAGCACAGCTGAAAAACAGTCATTGGTGTGTTGTTCAAAACATAACAATTACATTATCATGGAAAGAAATTTTGTTCAGATCAATATAATGTTATTGTTAGCATGGAGTTCCTTGAAATAGATGTATGGAAACAAAAATATGAAATATAAAAAATATTGTTAAATTTTGTTAAGTACATGCTATTATTAATTATACAAAGTGCTCTTATATACATTGTTATAAAAGCTACGGGCAAGTAAGGGCATTGTTACACCATAAATTTTGCCCACAAGGGGGGGGGGGGGGGGGGGGGGGGGCATGCCCCCCTGACCCCCTAGTTTTAGCATGCTTTAAATGCTGATTGTGTTTCACACAGTGTTACCTACAGTACAGCTCACGGGTAATGTCGCATGTACACGCATGACGCGCGCTCGAGTGACCCGTGTGGATGCAGCAAGGTCACAGTAATGCTCCACGATAGCTAACTTTAAACTTTACTCGAGAGCGTCACGCAAGACCAGATAACAGGTCTCACCTATGGTCTTGGGAGGCGGCACTGGCTTAGTTCCGCCAGCTGTGAAGTTTCCTATTGCAATGCCTGTATTGTAGCTACCGAATACTTGGTAACTTAGCTACTGACTTGACCTTGACTCTGTCACAGACTACAATACAGTCAGTGCTGTAGCTAGCAGTATAGCTACCGTAAATCTAGATGGATTGGTCACCAAGTAATGCCACAGAACGCCAGTTAGTGCATTTTTCTAATTCGTATTTTCTTTATCTAGATAGGTAAAGAAATGGTCAACCGAAATTTCAACTCTAGAAGCCAAGAAATTTTGAAGTTACAGCGCTATGAAGGGCCTACGAAGTGCTAACAGCAAAAATTCGATTTGTACATCAGTGACAGTAAACTACAGGCATTTAATAAAGCGATCATAACATACGGATGCAGTCCTCTACCAAGATGCAACTTGCACCATCGAATTCACCATGAACAAGCGAACCCATTGCTGGGTAAAGTTTGTCTTCCAGACCTTTCCTACGTCCACGGGGGACCGGCGAAGGCAAACGAACATGAGAAAAAGTGATAGTGAACTGCTCGTCTAACGCAAGGCAGACTAACGCTGATATCTTCTGTATCATTGAGAGTACTGACACAAAACAAAGATTTTGGAACTCCTCTTGCTTTTGGGATCATGATGGTGTCAAGGTTTTTGGTGTTATCACTTTCTTTCATTGTGAAACAAGCGCTTTAGAATTTACGGACTTTTTTCGTTTTCGTAAATATTCCACCCATTGCGTTCTGCGGGCCCAGGCATGCATTTATTGCATTCTACTGTATAATTAGCTAGCTAGGCTTGCACGAACATAATTATGGGACCGATCACAAATGTTTATGTGATTTAAGTGTTGTATGAAGTTACTAAACTCAGTAGTGAGTGTTCTCATGTGTGACGAGCTTCTCGCGCGGCTAGTGCATATCCACGCGATATTCCACAGGTATTGTACAGTACACTGGATCCTGTGAGAAGATGCGAGCATTACTCGCATGTGTATACTCGCGATGTTACCTTTGAGCTGCACTGTACATAGTTTCAGCTATATCTGCCATACAAATAAACTAAATTCCCAACATTTCTACATATGTCAGGAAATTTTCCTGACAGTTAAAAGAAATATTCTGAACACTGTATACCACTTCTGAAATGGTGCTGTGTACCCCAGCTATATCAATTATCATCTGAAAAGTGACCATTATGCTTCATTGTCAGCTATGTTCAACCCGTTACACAGCATTTCAAATCAAGAACTGTTTTAAAAGCACCTCTGCAATCCCCACATCCCGTAAGAAAGAAATTGTGCCGTGTGCCCCAGCTATATCAATTATCATCTGAAAAGTGAAGTATCCATTATGTTTCGTTGTCAGCTATGCTCAACCTGTTACATAGCAGTACAAATCAAGAACTGCTTGAAAAGCACCTCTGCAATCAAAGTAACCACCATGAAAAATATGGATGATCTCATTTTCAAAGGAAAGCCATCACATGCTACCACCAAATCGACACTTTTTGCTGTCAGCAAAGATGAATGGGACACAAAGGAGGACAACTAGTAAATCCATGAAGAAAGCATTCTACGTACTGCGGTATGCCAAAAGGCACCTCTAGGGCCGAAGCAACATTGAACAGTGAAAAAATCAAGTCCATAACCTTAGACCTTACTGAACAGTGAAAAAATCTAGCCCATAGCCTTAGCCATTATCAAGTTACACTTGTCTGAAGGCATCGGTCAGTCAACCATGCAGTCAGTCAGCCAGGCAGTCAGTAGAAAATTCTGTTAAATAATTTTTTTGAAAAATTTTGTAGCAACTTGTTGAAAGCATTTCGGGTCAATCTGAAGCTTGTTTGGGCTTAGTTTTACCTAACCAAAGCTGCCTCATCATCGTCAGGGAAAATTGAGGCTGGTTTTTGGATGATGCTATTTTGTGGGCCATGCCTACTCCTTTGTGGTCCCTTATCGTACTGTATGATATATGATGCATCAGTGGATAGGGTTTCGCCCTTGTTATTGTATAAATTGAACGTATGGTATATACCGCTCAAATGTAACATCATCTCGAGAGAGTGCGAGCAATTACAAAGCTTGCAAATTAAAAGGTGTGGCACCCATTTTTGCTCAGGTATATTTATCACAGTTATTTGGGATGAATACTTGCAAGCAAACAGATGTCACACCCTTTAGTTTTTTGATTAGTGAATCTTTTAATTGCTCACACTCTCATGCCTTAGAGTGGTATGTACTGTATACAATGTCAAGTTCGCTGTATCTATTCATCTGTTCTAATTAACCAACCAACACATATGTGAATTGCTTAACACTCAAGAAGTTTGAGCAGTCGTGCCTATGTCAATTTACTTCTTCTATTGCACATACAGTATGTTGCTTTAGCATAAATTGTCAGAAACAACCTTAATTATTACTTGAAAACTTAGTGGGGTAGAAGTACTGTGGTACCAGTACATTGAGTGAGTACCGTCTTAATTATCACACTTATCCCTCATTTTGAGGTGCTAACCACATAAATATTCTTTTATAGCAACTTGTATGTAGCACTGGGTTACATACAGACCATTTTTCAAGTCATCCTTCAATAACTTCTAGGTGTGACCACAAATTGCATTTGTAATTTTTTTTTAAAATTGTACACAACCTATTTTTTTCTTATTCAGTCTGTAAAATACATGGACACTGTAAAATGTGCTGTAGTATGTTCTTACTACCCTCCAAATTTGAAGTAAATTGTCTATATGTATGAATTACAGTGATTTTTCTAAGAGTTGCAAAAAGAAGATAAAAATATGACAAATTTTGTAGCTGTGTACCTCAGTGATGACTAAAAGGATTCAGCTCAAATTTAGTATAGGAGGTGCCCTACCTTGTGGACGTTTGCACAGCAAAAAAATAATTAGTTTCTATTCAAGAACTATTTATGTATGCACAGTGCAAAAATACTGTTTTTTAGGCTGCATAATACACACTTGAATGTCCACTGCATGCCTGTACTTGGCTGTACTACACTATCGTGTCCCTTGCTATGATTGCTTATTCCAATCAAGACAGAGAAACAATTTACATCAATTGGCTAACATACATACATACATACGTACCATCATTATCCATTATTGTTCCAGTAAGCATACAATTTGTTGAAGGTGAAACTCTTCTCGGCAGTGAGGAACCATTAATAGAGAGGAAGAATGTTTCACTGCTTTCAAGTATATTATCATTGTTTATAGAAATGTTAAATGAAGCGCGGACCACTCCAGCAGGGAATGTGATAGTGTATGGACCAGAAAAATAATCAACACCTCCTCCTGTAAATGTTACAGAAACTTGTTATAATTACATACAAACTTAATGTATTACTGTTTAGTTACCTATAGCTGATCCATCAGTAGAGATAACTGGTAGTGTAAAATAGTTTGATAGTGGATAACTGACAACCAAAGTAACTGCTGCTAGGGTACTCCCTTCATTAATGTATTGTGTTGGTATCTCAAAACATATGGTTACATCTACAGTATACAGGTATACAGTAAAATTGAAATCATTATGATTAAAACCCTCAAGGAACTATCATAGTTCATTTACTGAAGTGTACTATTAGACTAAACTTTTAGTTTTTGGCCTGTAATAGCTGCAATATGGATACCCTTAAAGTTGTACATGGTTGTAACACATTACAGATGGATGAATGTTAATCAGCAAATTATAAAAACAAAATCAGCCATTTGTCTCAAGCTGATAATGTTTACTTGTCAGCCGTCAACCAATGATGGTGATTGTCTTGGTAAGTGTGCGGTGTTCCATAGTTCTACTATAATGCGAAATACCCGATTTTGAAGCCACAGGGATTTCTAAGGCCATCCTAACAATCTTCCTACATCCAAGTTAGTATTGGGATGGAAGAGATACTCTTGAAATGAAGGGAAAGTCTACAACATAAGTCTTCCTTCATTGTCTGTACATTTCATCCCCTGATAAAAATCCCACAGGTACAGTTGTACCGTTTAAGTAGGGATCCTGGCAAAAGTTTTGTGTGCCGCTCAAAATTCTGTCCTTAAAAAGCATCCTAGAGATATCTTACGAGACGAAAGTCATCTTTAATTAATAGTACTAGTCCATAAAACAACACTAAATACAACAAAACACTTACAGGTGGCTGGATATAAATTTTTTTAAAAAATTGCCAAAAACTTGAATTTTAGACTGACTGCCTGACTGACTGACCACAGTCGCAAGCCTAGAGGCCAAACGAAGCAGTGCATGGCCACCATTTTACGCCACAATAACAAACTCACCAGTGGGATGTGCCTTTTGGGGTTCTGACGAGTGTATGCCCTCTACACCTTGTCTTTTCTTTTATCTTCAATCAGGCTGCTTGTCTTCTTCTTCATCCAACAAAACCATATTGAGGCATTAATTTTCCGTATCAACACTATCTTTAAGCAGCATAATAGACGCCACAAGATTATTCAAGGCGCTTAGACTACACGCTGCTGTACAGAGGTACTGGTACTAGATAGCTTTCATGATAGGTCACAAGATCACACCCATTCTTTATTCTACGCATTATCGATCTATCGATTGAGACACACCCCTTTAACGCTAGCTGTATTTCAGTGACCACATACTTTCAAGTTGGAAGGCTGACTCGAGATACTCTAATAATCAATTGAAACCACGATGACCACGCCCCTTTTGGGCAAGCGCACATCTTTTCAGCTGACTCGAGATACTCTAATACAGCAGTCACCCTAATAGAACAGTCTCATGTTTATATTATAGCTAGCTGTATGCCTTAACACAAAAATAATAAACAAACTAGTACATTAAAAAGTATAAATTTAAAAATGAAGTAGGGATCCAAGTGATAAAAAGTAGTGAAACAAGAGATGAATGATGGTAGCTATTACAGCATAGCTCGGTGGGAAATCCCTACTTTGGCATTGAACACAAAATAATTGTTATACCATGCCAAAGTAGGGATTTCCCACTGAACTATGCTGTAATAGCTACCATCATTCATCTCTTGTTTCAGCACTTTATATCGCTTGGATCCCTACTTCATTTTTAAATTCATAATTTTTAATGTACTAGTAATTATTTATTAGTTACTTCTTTTGGAAGGGAACTGCGTTTTATTCCACTGGCTACGAACCCATCCGTGCAGTATCTTCCTGTGCAAAAGTTTCTAATGCCATCTAATTAATAAATTAATATATACTATGTACTTTTAGCGCTGTATACGGGTGTCCTACAGATATGGTGCATAACTTTTATTATACTCTCCCATGCTTGCTAGCTGTGATGTTACAACGCAAGTATGCACAAAATTACCTCCCTCCATTAACTTTGTTTAATAATTTAAATTTATTTAATATGGTACTTTATATGGGAGGATAAAAACCTATAGTAGTCATAAAACAACAAAAATTGTTTATGCTAATTAACCTATGTGTGTTAGCCTTACTTTCTCTTCGCAGCATTGGTTAGGTACAGCCAAGCCCAAAAATGTCTTCAGATTAACCCAAAACCCTTCCAAAAAACTTTTTTAATTTAACTGCTGACTAACTAACTAACTAACTAACTAAATGACTGACTGACTGACTGACTGATGCCTTCAGCCAAGCATAACTTAACTTGATAATGGATAATGCTATGGGTTTTATTTCTTCATGGTGCATCACGAGATGTGCTGTTTTGCCAACCGCAGTGCATACAATATATGCACCATGGACTTTCCTTTGCCCTCCTTTATGTTCCAGTTGTTTTGCTGACAATGCAAGGTATCAACCCATGATAGCACAATGTGGCTTCCCTGTGGCTGTGTTGACTAATTGCTCAAAATTTCTGTAGTGACTGGACTGATTGCAGAGATGCCTTTTCATTTAATGCTGTGTAATGGGCATAGTAAAACTGAAAACAAAGTGTAATGGCCACCTTCTTTTTGCTAAATAAGTGATTGTTGGGACACATTGTCTGATGCAAAACTACTCTTATGGCATTCCTGACACTATTCTTTCTTTAGTGCAGTATTCACTGGTATAATTATGCTATAAAAAGTGAACAAACAAGTTGAAGGAAAAATTAGGAATTTTAAATTGGATTAGTAAACAAAGAAAAAAAGTAGTGAAAAAAGGGGAATAGCTAAAAGTGGTGAAATAAGGAAGATTGCCTAGCCATACCTGAAGATATACTAGTGGACATTAATTTTTTAATCTCTAATTCAGTAATGGTTATAGACTGAAGTTTGGAGATTTAATTTCCACAGTATATCAGCAGGTATAGGCAACCTTCCTTGCTTCACTGCTTTTAGATACTCCCTTGTTTCACTACTTTTTTTCTTGGATTTCTAATTCAAATTTTGTATTGTTAAAACTAGCACTTAACTTATTTGCTAGTTAGCTCTACAACCAGAAACAGATTGCATGGACACTTATAATTATGTACTAATGCTGAGTTTGAGTACTTGAGGTAAGTATTCCAAAGAATATGACAAGGTATGGGTTAAAGAAGTCATAATTCTGGATATGGTTATTAGATTACACAAAACTTGGTACTGGAATTTTCCGGTGGACTCCCCTTTTTAGGCCAGCTAAATATCAAATTAACCTGACAATGTGTAATTTTATTCATATTTATGTGGACTCTCCTACCAGAGAGGGAAGTCTACCACACCACAGAAAGCACTCCTTGTAGAAAAAAACATGACAGAGCTATGTATGTGTAAATATTGTGTTTTTGTTTTTCATGCTAATAGCATACTGTTGAAGTGCGCTGGCTTCTTGGGCTACGCAACACACTACCATGTGTTTTGATTTCATCCCAAAACACCCAGCTATGATAAAGTAGCCACCTGTGGACCTTCAAGCTACCTTGAAAAGATGTAAAGCGGTAGTCAGGAAATGGCTGCAGTGATCAAATAATTTGTTACGATTACAAATTATTCATAAGGCATATGGTTGACTTAAAGACAATTCTTACAGATATGTAACACATTACATAAAGGAGAGAATATGCTGGTAGAGACTGAAGTAAGCTACTGACAAATTGCAGAGGTAGTAAGTAAGGATACCAATTCTAATCCATATAATACCCTAGACAAAGAAATCACCATGAACCCCCATCAACTGATGTGCCCTCCAAAGTATATCAATGACATATAATAGCAATTGGATTACTGAAGTGCAAAGATTGTTGGTTCTGTGTATACTGGAAGCATGAAGAATTTTAAAAATAAACACACATATGGTGGCAATTAAAATACAAAAAGTTCAAGTCAAATTGGTGCAAAGATTGGTGAGTTATGTAGCTTGCTTACCAATAGATAGACAGCTTTTTAACTTTGTATCCTTAGATAATAATCTCACTTATGGCATGTGCCTTTTAAGGTCTAATAAATGTCCACTTTTTGCAAGAAACAGTACAGTAGTACCATTTAGTAGGGTTCCCTGCTGGGTGCTTCCCAAAAAAACCCCCATTAAAAATCATAATAATATGCAATAACTTCTACAGAATATAGTCATAGTCCATCTAATATCAATTATAGTATTGAATGAAAACAAGAAGATGCTCACAGATAGCTGGATATTGAAATTTAAAAGGTCGTTTTGGCCTTCCTGCTTTCCTGCATGCTGATCACAATTGCAAGGATGTAGAGGCCAAATGAAGCAGCAGACAGTCATCATTCCATGCTAGAAAAACAAATTTATCCCTTTCCTGGCTTAGAAAAGTGCCTGCCTTCCACATTGTTTTTCCCTTTATTCTCAGTTAATGTCGGTCGTTAAATAAAGAACCCCAAACCATCAGCCATTTGTTTCAAGCTGATATTGTTCACTTGTCAACCGCCGTCCAATGATGGTGGTTGTTTTGGTAGTTGTGCAGGGTTCCATGGTTCTCCTATACGATTTTGTAATAGGACCATTGATATGATCAGCCACAAATTGTGGCTCCCAATTGCATGAGGCTTGGGGGTGAAATACCTGGGGGTTCCCAACATTGAAACCACAGGGATTTCTAAGGCCATCCTAATAATCCTAATGAAACCCTGCACTATCACACCTCAAGCTAGTCTTGGGATGGAAGAGCTACTCTTGGAATGGGAGAATGCTGGACTTTGAGTCTACGACACAAGAATGTCTGAGTCTGCCACACAAGACTCCCTTAAATAACTGAGTCTACCACACAAGACTCCCTTCAATGTCTGTGCATTTCCTCCTGTGATACGAGTAATCCCATACCATAGTGTTAATTCCCTCTTCTTAATAAAGTTGTTATTTTATTATCATTCTGATATATTGCAGCACTAACGTAACTGGTTTTTTATGTACTCATTTCCAACATATTCTCCTAGTACTAGGGGTGGGCTATGGGAGGGGACCTTTTGTACCACCTGGTCACCCATTTGGAACGACCCATACATGTGGTATTTTTCCTACGTATGCGTTCATAATGTTTTCCAATTAATACCTACTGTTGTATATTACATCTAGTATTGTGATGCAGGTAAGCTACATACCTATCTAATGCTGGATAGCTGCAATGTGTTGCTACACCGCCCAAACACACACGCAAATTATCTCCCTCCATTAACTTTGTTTAACAAGTTAAACTCCATTTAATGTCGGTCGTTAAATAAAGAACTCCAAACCATCAGCCATTTGTTTCAAACTGATATTGTTCACTTGTCAACCGCCGTCCAATGATGGTGGTTGTTTTGGTAGTTGTGCAGGGTTCCATGGTTCTCCTATATGATTTTGTAATAGGACCATTGATATGATCAGCCACAAATTGTGGCTCCCAATTGCATGAGGCTTGGGGGTGAAATACCTGGGGGTTCCCAACATCGAAGCCACAGGGATTTCTAAGGCCATAGAAAGGCTATAGCCTTTCCTGCCAAGCCGCACATATATAGGAACCCCACACTGTACCACTGTACCCAATAACCAGAACACTGATCCCTGCATTGATAAAAAGAGATAGGACATAACCTATAAGAATTAGGTATTGTGAATGATGATGTAATAGAGGATTCAAGAACCTGAGTCCCAGGTAGTAAATATCTATTCCTCACTAGGCCACCAAGAGTAGGCAATGAAGTATCTATCCCTATCAAGGGGGCATCATGAACTAGCTGGGCCATGGACGGAAAACAATAGATGAGTGTTGCAACTATCCATGTACTGTGCATATAGGGGGGAATTGGTTTGATGAGGGGGTTAATGCAGTGAAGACAGGATATCCATGTAATCATGTGCATTGTGTTGTAAGCACTGTGCAATAATCTCAACGGTGGACAGTTTATCCTGGGTAATGTGCGTGCTCGTATCCCAGTCAATAATCTCAAACAAAGATATGTAGGTATGGTTCAGTCCTTATATCTGTTTGTATCAATGTGGTACACCCATTAGGACAATATACTAGCAATGCACTTATAAGGTGAGGTAATATCATAAGAGGTATAAACCCGACGTTTAGTAATATTATTTAGAGTGTATGTGATATTTTAAGCTGTCAGCTACAGAGAATGTAGTGATACAGTGGTGACTGTCAACTGAATGATAACGAAAACTTAAAACAACTACACCTTTATAGGGTACAACTAATTGTGCTGAGATCTTCTACTTGAGGTTGTACTCTGTGCCACTCTGTATTATATACACGTTGATGATGAATACTCTGTGATGCCCAATAACATCAACTGTGTGCAACAGTGTTACAGCCTTTTCCTGTTGGCATTGCATAGTGTTAAATAGTAGCACATGATGTGTCAATTGTTGACCATATATACTTTGCATACCTAATTGCCCCCAGAATTCTACATTGGGTGTACACATGCCAGCTGGAGTGCTTGTCAGTGATACAGACTGGTAATGCTGATAATTACTGAGCATGTATCGATACTTAAAGAGTGCATGTGTGTGCATTTTTATTTTATAGCTTGGTTTATTAGCATGAAACTAGTATTACATGTTGAACAGGCCCTGCCAGTGTCGGATTGCAGGTATAGAGGTGTATAGTGTTAGGTATTTATGTAGGTACATATGGATGAAGTTTATGCCTCGATTATGGTAGTCTCACTTTTGTATACAACTGTATGTGCATGCATCCCATCTGGGTATACAACATATGTGTGACACACGTATAAAGTGTATCCCATGTTTGAATGAAAATGCTCATTGACCCCAATGGCCAGGTGGGACTTTGGGTGCTCGCCTTTGTTTGTGAGATATAATAACGGTTGTGGTTGTGCCTCCAGAATTTTATTTTATTTAAAAAAAATTTTTTTTATACTGATCCAACAAGGCAGCTCCATATTTTACCTAGGTGATGCTAACATTGGTGATCACAACAAACGAAAGCTTCCTCAGGTATGTGCATGTGAATACTGTATGTGCTTGAGAGAGGGGGGGAGGAAGATAGCATTAATTCATAACCTGTGTCCTTGGTAGTACTAGCTAACCAAGTACGAATAGTATGCATGGTGGACATTGTCATACAGCAGTTATATGTACCTAGTGTTAAGTGATACTTGCAATACTGAAATATTAATTGAATACCGACTACAGATACTGCTGCATTTTTGGCTCACCTGGGCCCACTGAGTACCACTTGCACTTTTACACTGTCGTTATGTTCTTGCAATACCCGTGCCGTACCATATAGTGTAGGCGGTATTGCATTTTTTTGCTTCCTGTATCCGGTATTGAGAAATATACCTTGATATCCTGGTAATCAACTTTTAAAATCAAGTTGGTAATGTTATTTGTGTTAAAAACAGTCAGCAGTTAATCTGTAAATAAGGTTACTACAGGTGAAAGTTGTTGGTGTCTAACAGGTTATAAATGCCTTTTGCTAATAATTGCTATGTAGTTGCATACAAGTAAGCTAGTGCTACACTGTAACCCGAAACCTCACAGTTTACTGTTAGGCAGGACTTGTAGTCATCAACACATAAATCAATTAAATGCCAAAGACCCAACGTTTGGCTTCCTTTATAACGTCTAATGGCATTCATACCAATATTACCCGTATGTTTGAAAGTGAATACCTTTGAATCAGTTGGGTGATAATACCATGATATCCCGGTACTAGTACACTGCATTATTTTGTATGTAATTGTTGTCCAACACTAGTACGATGCACTATTTTGTATGTAATTGTTGTCCAGTCTTATGGCCTCTACACTGGATATGATTTATTCAAATACAGTTGACCCACATACTGGAGAACCGTTCAGGAATGAAAATGGGCAAGCCAAGTAATATAACCACTTGTTATAATATGTGCAATTGACATCAAGGAGAAACTATATATGGCTAGTAAGGAGAAACTTTAGATGAAGATAGCAGACCCACAGACTGTTTACATACCATATCTTTTGAGACTGCCGTTTGATGTCATTTATACTAAATCCGGCTCAAGGCATACACCCACAGATAGCTGAATACATACTACTGTAGCAAGTCACACTTCCAGAATCATATACACTATATTGTTTACAACGATAACATTTAAGTACAATATATTACAATGAAAACCTGAAGGACTTTACCATTATTGGACCGCTGACACAGCTCCCCCAGTGGCATTAACATTATTTTGTTATGCAATGTAAAGACCACGGCATATGAGTTAGCCGAAAAAATTACTTTAATATATTCATAAAGACACTTTGAATCAACTCCTCTAATAGAACATACGTTTACCCTGATAGAACATGTACATACCGTATAGCTGGTAATTTTCGAAAGGTTTTTATTTTCGGATATTTCAAAGAGGCCCTTCTCTTCGAAAATAAATTCCCACGTCCGGTTGTTTTTCGAAAATAAATTCCCTCAAGTGAAAGCAACCGTCATACTTTCGGCGATTCGTTCGTGTATTCTTCGAGTTTTAGCTCAGTATTGCTGATGATAATAGGTAAACTGTATCATCACTGTACCAATAACCAGAAAACAGGTTCCAGAATGGGAATTGATGCCGTCTGCTCTAGAATCTATGGTATATGATCGAGCGTGTTCGTGCCAGTGAATTCACTCCACCCGAGACTCCCTCAGTCTTCTCTCCAGTGCACAGGAATGGGGAGTATTCCATTAATAAATCAGTTTTCGGCAAACATTCACGCATCTTCATAATTTGTGACACGGATTTCTGTTCATTTGAAATCCATCTGGACTTCAAAATATGCACTCTTCGAAATTAAATTCTTTCGAAATTCAGATTTTGCTTCTTGTGCGAAAATTTCTGTTTTGAAAATAACCCGCTATATGGTATATTGGATGGAAACTATATTATACCCACAAATATTCAAATGCACATATCGGCCTTGATGCCTGTACCTTAATGCACGTCCGTTTTTTAATTAATTAATTAATTTTTTTTGATACTCCACATATAGAAAATACGTGATTAAATGGTGGATTAATGTAACCAGTTTTATTATTATTATTATGTTTTTAAGGTGGAAGGGGGAGGAGGAGGGGGGGTAGGCTGCAAGAAAATAAAATGAGGGCCTTGCCATTGTCAGCTAACTACTGAACACACATTCCTAAAATTATTTTTTTTATACTAACCAACTTTCTTTTTAAAATTACTTTTATTTTATTTTTACTCAATGAACTGACTCGCTGGCACCCGTACTCCACACAAATAAAAGAGGGTCACTCAAGTGCTAGCCCACTATTGGAACGCACATCACTAGCTTATTATTCTTTACTAACCAACATTTCCCCCTCAGTGAACCAACTCACCGGCACCTGTACTACACACTATTTAGTACTATGAAGGCACACACAGGGGTGCTACAAAGGTGCATGTGAGTCCCCTGGTGGACCATCACAATGCAAACCCCAGGGCCCCAAGACCAAGGAGTGTTAACTTATGAATGGGCCCTTTGGACACCTAGGGAAGAGTGCTGTTGTAGTGCCTACGGTATCTACTGAGTCTGCTGTTTGATGTCATTTCTACTGAGCTACATTGTTATACAAGAAGTATTATAATCATATTCCCTCCCATTATTAGACCACTGACATAGCTCCACCAGTGGTATTAACATTAGCCATGCAATCTTAAGACCAATGCGAATGAGCTAGTGATCCAAGATCACCTTAACATATTCATAAAGACAATTCCAATCAACTACTCTAATAGAGCATATGTTTGCTCATACATAGGTAAATAGTTTGGATTGAAATTGTACACCAGCCCATATGGTACACATGCACATACTGACCCCGCTGTCCGTACCCTAATGCAAATAACCATTATTTACATTTCTTATGATATTATACCGATACTGTGATTCAGTGGTGGATCAATACAATCAATGTAACCAGTTGGAAAGTACAAGGATTATATTTATTTTGCGGAAGAAGAGAAGAAGAGGTAGGCTGCTCCATATCAAAAGAAAATTAATATGAGGGGCATGCCAGTGCCAGCCAAATACTGGCACACACACCACTTGCTTAATATTCTTCACTTACCCATTTTTAATTTTTTTTAAATTAATTAATTAATTTTTTTTAAATTAATTTATTTTTATTTATTTTTTTCTCAGTGAACCAACTCACTGGCACCTATACTACACACAAATGAAATAAGGGCTACGCCATTGCCAGCCAACCACTGGAACGTACACCACTTGCTTAATATTCTTATTGACCAACACTTTCCCTCTCAGTGAACCAACTCACTGGCACCTGTATTACACATATACAAAATGAGGGTCATGCCAGTGCCAGCCAACTAATAGAACACATACCACTTGCTTAGTAGTCTTCACTAACCAACATTTTTTCCCCTCAGTGAGCCAACTCACTGGCACCTGTACTACACACTATTTAATGCTATGAAGGCACACACAGGGTGCTACAAAGGTGCATGTGTCCATCACAATGCAAATCCCAGGGGGCTCCCGAGACCAAGGAGTGTTAACTTGTCAATGGGCCCGGCACTAAAGGTAGATTGGCAATTGCCTACAGCACAAATAATCCGTGAGCACAATTGTAATTGCCTGTAGCACAAATGATCCGCTAGACTTCTGTTGTCAATATATGTAGCTAAATCAGTTCCACCGTACACATTAATTCCGACAGTTTTTTTTCCTTACGGGGTATTCCGTATGCCAAAACCCCAATGCATGGACACTACAATGATTGCTATTTGGATTAGTGTCCCCTAATTGCAGTTGCTAACCTGAGTGGGAAACGATTAGTACTATATATGGTGTAACTGCTCTATTAAAATCGATGCTAGTCATGCAATGTTAACTTTGCTCACCCAGCCCCATCAAATTTATGTATTAACTACAACAGGCACATCCAGTTTAGTACCTAAACTAAATGACAGCATAATTCTCGCGTCCAAACGTTGCGGCTACGCCCCCACTCGAGCCGGTTCAGCGACGCACGTGCAGTCTAATTGTTTTCGAAGATTACTTTATTTAACGCCTCGTACACAAGGTAAGACAACCCTCTGCATGCCTACTCCGAATATCCCCCAAAACTCGTGGGGCATTTCATGTGGGGTTTTGTGGCTTTTAGTGCAAACGAACAACGCATTGGTTTGCTGGCATACCGAGGCCCCCCCACCAGCATCCGAATCCACGCGTGAAAGCGCACCAGCTATCGTGATGGCAAAAGGCTGAGTGTGCAACCACGCCAACTGCTGCACCCACGCATGGCGCCACGCAGACGTGAACGCTGGTGAAAACCTCAGTACATTCAAGTCACGCACAACAATACATGGAAAGAATTCACCGGGCAGGCGTTAAGGCAATCGGTTAATTCGCTGTCCGAATGTTGAACTACTTCATCTTCCCCCCCAACCACGTGTACAATCCTGCCCATTACGTAGTGGCACAAACAACGTCCGAACCGGACTCAGAAACTTTGCCCCATCACTGGTCCCTTTCTTCTTTTCCACCTTTGTCACTGAGACCGACTTTTTGTACCACCTGGTCACCCATTTGGAACGACCCATACACGCAGTATTTTTCCTACGCATGCATTCATAATGTTTTCCAATTAATACCTACTGTTGTATATTACATCTAGTATTGTGATGCAGGTAAGCGACATACCTATCTAATGCTGGATAGCTGCAATGTGTTGCTACACCGCCCAAACGCACACGCAAATCATCTCCCTCCATTAACTTTGTTTAACAAGTTAAACTCCATTTATATGGTGATCTTCTGCATGCAAGAAAGCCATAATAAA
This sequence comes from Dysidea avara, assembly GCF_963678975.1. Classification (NCBI taxonomy): domain Eukaryota; kingdom Metazoa; phylum Porifera; class Demospongiae; order Dictyoceratida; family Dysideidae; genus Dysidea; species Dysidea avara. The sequence goes on along the minus strand of NC_089279.1, from coordinate 24,712,944 downwards.
GCAGTAATTTCTGCATTGGAATTTTCTATAGTGGAGCATATTTGGATGCTACAAAATTATTAAAAACATATCAAGACACACGGTAGTGTGTCGTGCGGCCCAAGAAGCCGGCGCGTAACACCCGTGAGTATATTGACAGGAAGAAAGAAAATGCAATTTTCGCACCTCCGTAGCTCTGTGCTTCCTTGATGAAACAAGACGTTTTTGCTGTGGACATGTCCTCCAATATCAGCACTCCACATTCCAAATTTGAGTGAAATTGCTTCACGTGTTCCCGAGATATGAGACTTCAAAAATTGGCTTAGTTTCTTCGTTTTTTTTTCTTCTTATTTTCTTCCTCTTGTCACACACTTACAAAAACTGCTATAAAATGCGAATGCCACATCCGATTTCCTTGAAATTTGGCACACATGTATAAAGACGCATCTCGGTACCAACTTTGGCTAGAATATGATAAACAGGCAAAGAGTTATGAGCGATTATTCACGAAAAACAACACCAATATGTTGTCACACCTACAGGGTAAACCACGTATGGGAAGAAGCTGAAAATCGGTGGGTGAATAGGTTAACTATTGAACCTCAAACCTTTTGTAGTTTGAAAGAAATCGGGCTAAAAAACAGGAACATACAACGAAAAAACCAACTGTGTGTAACAATTATGCAATCGAGATTAGCTAATAAAAAAAACGACTGCTTGCCATGCCTACCAAATTAACCGCTTGGGGTAATGCTTGAAAATCGTTGTACAGATGGAGTAATCATCTTAGAAAGGCTCATCAATGGTGTAGAAGAATCAGACTTAAAGCCACGGAGTTATAACACGAAATCCAACTTGGTGCGGCAAGTGCGAGATCGAGATACTCTAATAGAGCAGTCATCCTAATAGAGCAGTCACCCTGAAGAGAATTCAAGGGATCAGCTAGAAACAAGAAACCTGCATAGAGATCATCTACACACAAGTCATCCTGTAGAGAGATCAGCTAGAAGAAGTTACCTTGTATGGAGTTCATGCAACTATGGAAAGAGATAGTTCAGCTAGAAGAAATCACCTTGTAGAGGTCAGCTACAAAGAAACCACCATGTAGACAGTTCAGCTACAAACAAATCGCCCTGTAGAGAGATCAATAGAAGAAGTTACCTTGCAGAGAGTTCAGCTACAAAGAAATCATCATGTAGAGAGTTCAGCTACAAACAAATCTCCCTGTAGAGAGATCAGCTAGAAGAAGTTACCTTGTAGAGAGTTCAGCTACAAAGAAACCATCATATAGAGAATTCAGCTGCAAACAAATCACTTATAGAGAGTTCAGCTACAAACAAATCTCCCTGTAGAGAGATCAGCTTCAAACAAATCAACCTGTAGAAAGATCAGCTAGAAGAAGTCACCTTGTAGAGAGTTCAGTTACAAAGAAACCACCATGTAGAGAGCTCAGCTACAAACTAGTGACCTTGTAGAGACATCAGCTAGAAAAGTTACCTTGTAGAGAGTTCAGCTACAAAGAAACCATTCTGTTAATAGCTCAGCTGCAAACAAATCACCTATACAGAATTCAGCTACAAACAAATCACCCTGCAGTGAGATGAGCTAGAAGAATTTAAATAGTAGAGAGTTCAGCTACAAAGAAACCATCATTTAGAGAGTTCAGCTTCGAACAAATCACCTGTAGAGAGTTCAGCTACAAACAAATCACCCTATAGAAAGATCAGCTAGAAGAAGTCACCTTGTAGAAAGTTCAGTTACAAAGAAACCACCATGTAGAGAGTTCAGCTACAAACTAGTGACCTTGTACAGACATCAGCTAGAAAAGTTACCTTGTAGAGAGTTCATCTACAAAGAAACCATTCTGTAAAGAGCTCAGCTGCAAACAAATCACCTGTACAGAATTCAGCTACAAACAAATCACCCTGTAGAGAGATCGGCTAGAAGAAATTATCTTGTAGATAGTTCAGCTACAAACAAATCACCCTGTAGAAAGATCAGTTAGAAGAAGTTGCCTTGTTGAGAGTTCAGCTACAAAAAAACCATTTGTAAAGAGCTCAGCTGCAAACAAATCACCTATACAGAATTCAGCTACAAACAAATCACCCTGTAGAGAGATCAGCTAGAAGAAGTTACCTTGTAGAGAGTTCAGCTACAAAGAAACCAATTTGTAAAGAGCTCAGCTGCAAACAAATCACCTGTACAGAATTCAGCTACAAACAAATCACCCTGTAGAGAGATCAGCTAGAAGAAATTACCTTGTAGATAGTTCAGCTACAAACAAATCACCCTGCAGAAAGATCAGTTAGAAGAAGTTACCTTGTAGAGAGTTCAGCTACAAAGAAACCATTTTGTGAAGAGCTCAGATGCAAACAAATCACCTGTACAGAATTCAGCTACGAACAAATCACCCTGTAGAGAGATCAGCTAGAAGAAGTTACCTTGTAGATAGTTCAGCTACAAACAAATCTCCCTGTAGAGAGATCAGCTAGAAGAAATTACCTTGTAGAGAGTTCAGCTACAAAGAAACCACCATGTAGAGAGTTCAGCTGCAAAGAAATCACCCTGTAGAAAATTCAGCTACAAACAAATCACCCTGTAGAGAGATCAGCTAGAAGAAGTTACCTTGTAGATCGTTCAGCTACAAACAATTCACCATGTAGAGAGAGCATCTAGAAGAAGTCACCTTGTAGAGTGTTCAGTTACAAAGAAACCACCATGGAGATTTCTGTAATCAATATATGTATTATATATATAATTTGTACATTTACTGATGAAATATTTAAAGTACATCTACTTCATCTTTTCTTCTTCCTGTGGTAAAGAAAAAAAACATAGGTTAAAAAGTCCCAAAGCTGGCCATAGGCCGGCTTTGGGATATACAAATACAAAAAGAAATGAAATCTAATCCAAAACAGCTAAGCTGGAAAAAAAGTGTGCGGCCCTCAGAAAGGCTATGGTGAAGAAAGTTGTGAAATCCAAGGTGGCGGCCAAGAAATGGCTGTGATGGTAGGTTAATGGTAAAAATTTTAATAATGACAATTCAGGTGAATTTTGTGCCAAGACCAAGCGGCACAAAAATTCACCTGAATTGTTGTTATTAAAATTTTTACCATTAACCTACCATCACAGCCATTTCTTGGCCGCCACCTTGGATTTCACAACTTTTTTCACCATAGCCTTTCTGAGGGCCGCACACTTTTTTTACAGCTTGGCTGTTTTGGATTAGATAAGTAATTGCAAGTGGAGTAGATATGTGTAGCTGAATTTACAAAATGATTGCAATATCTGACCATGCTTCTAAATGATCAGCACACCATGACCACATCCCTTAATGATCAAGGTGCAGCCAGTTGCAGTTTTGCTACAGAAAAGTAGATATGGCAAACCAAACCTCTTAATCTATTGTGTAGCTCACTTGAGACAAGATTCTCTAATAAAGCAGTCACAGCCACACATGTTTCATAATGCATTAAAAGAAAAGGATAACAAACCAGTTCGATTTAAAAATTATAAATTTAAAAATGGAAATATGGTTCCAGCAATAGAAATTGATGATATAAATGATGGTAGCTAGTACCACATGGCTATGTGGGAAAATCCCTACTTTGGCATTGAACAAGTAATAGTTGTAACACACCCATGAGGTTTGTATCTGATTTGTAAACGCGACGCATGAGCCACAGACCAGAGGGTGGAGTTGATTACAAATCAGATACAAACTGAATGGGTGTGTTATAACTGATTTGTGGTATTAGGCATACGCAGATCAAAGGTGCATGTTTGTAACACAAAAGGAACAAGAAAGCAAGGCTAATGTTGGCTACTACTGAGTGCTGTGTACAAGGAATGATTTACTCACCAATTATATACTGGTTAGCTGATTCATTGTTAGCTAGCTTATTCATTGGTAGAGTGTTAGTCATGCACGAGCACGAAGTGCCATCATTGATTCTAATCACTCCAGCCATTGTACTGCTTCACATCATTTAGAAGGGTGTAGCTAAAGTGTCTGAAATTAATTGTTGAATGGTGCAGCACTATAATAGCCTTGGTTAGCTTAATTTATTAGTAAACGAGCATTTGGTATACAGATACTGACTCATCCCAGTAGATGTACTGCTTCCCATTCATTCAGATGAGTGCAGTGTTGTGTGTTTATTTATTCCAGAGTGATTATTTCCTTCGCAGTCCTTATTTCTTAGCCTTGTATTGTGACTTCCTGTGTTTGTCTAGTGTTTGGTTTCATTTGAAGTCTTTAAATTAATTAGTGGCCAGACTGTGTGGCCAAAAGGAGGTACTTAGCCATGTTACAGTTACTTATAAACTGGTTTACAACTGATTTGTAACACTGGCAGCAACCTTTGATCTGCTCACCCACCATACTACAAATGGTGTTTGTATCGGGCAGGTACCTGGGGACCTGTGGAAATCCAACTCTTCTTGGAATTTATATGCTTCACAATATTCTATACTTGTACTGGGTACCTCTGCAAGTAGTCTTGCATGGTCAATCCACCCTTTTCTCCATCATGGTGCCTCGCATGACGGTTTACACCAATTAGAAATTATAAGCAAGTGTCTGAAGTTGACTGCACTTACAGCATAGGTCACTGCCTGCTGCACAATGAGCATACTAGTCTATTATGCTACCTAGCTACTAGAAGCATTGTGCAAAATGTACGAAGTCTGGTTGTCAAGCTGCTAGAACTTGCTTAGTTTGGCTTTACTAGTAATCGCTATTTCCTTGTAATATTTGTTTGCACAATATTTTTTTCTAAACTTTAGTAGCTAGGCAACATAATAGACTGGTATGCTCATTGTGCAGTAGGGGAGTGGCCTGTAAATGCAGTCAGCTTTAGACACCTTTTCAAAGGGTTTTATAATTTCTAGTTGGTGTAAACATCATGCGAGACACCGTGATCGTAGAAAAAATGGATTGACCATGCAAACTACTTGCAGAGGTACCTAGTGTCAGGTATGGAATATTTTGAAGTGTATAAAATTCCGAGAAGAGTTGGATTCCAGTGGGTCCCCAGTCCTTGGTCCCTGAGTCCACTGTTTTTACCTACCGTTAATATGTCAATGTAGAGATTTTCCCAAATAAGCTTTGTTGTATTAAGTGCCATCATTCATATATAACTCTTGTTTCACTATTTTCTATTGCTTTATTAATCATACTATACGGTGGTACTGTATAGTAGGGACCACAAAGGATTGGGCATGGGCTACAAAAAAAAACATTACCCAAATCCCTGATAACAATGAGGCAGTATTGGTTAGATAAACTAAGCCCAAGCAAGCTTTCAGATTGGCCTAGAACACTTTCAGCAGGTTGCTACGGAATTTAAAAAAAATTCTAAATGGAATTTTCTACTAATTGACTGACTGCCTGACTGACTGACTGACTGACTGACTGACTGACTGACTGACTGACTGACTGATGCCTTCAGACAAGCGTAACTCGATAACGTCTATTAGGCTACAGACTTCATTTTTTCACTGTTTGACGTTGCCTGAGAGGTGCCTTTCGGCATACGGTAGTATATACAATGCATTCTTCATGGATTTACCAGTGTCCTCCTTGTGTCCTGTTCATCTTGGCTGTGGAAAGTTGGTGGTAGCACATGATGGCTTCATTTTGTAGCAGAAATCGTCCGTATTTTTCATAGTGGCTACTTTGATTGCAGAGGCACTTTTCGAACAGTTTCTGATTCCTAATGCTGTGTAATGGGTTGAACATAGTTGGCAATGAAGCGTAATGGATACTTCACTTTTTAGACACAATAGTTGGTAACTGGGACACACATGGTGCCATTTCTTTTGATGCAGTATACGTGCACCAGTCATAAATAATTTTATTTTACTAACAAAAAAGTACACAGAGTAGAGACCATCGCTAGCACATCGATAAAAAGTACTGAAACAAGCTGGAGTAGTGCACAATATTAAATCACAGTAAAACAATAAGACATGTTATATCTCTACTGTGTTCTTCTGATGGTATCTTGAGCACAGTAAGGATATAACATTTCTTATTGTTTTACTCTGATACAGTGGCGTAATTAGAACCAGACTGATACTAGGGCCTAGTGGAATCAGTGGCATAGCTAACCAGAAGGTGATGGGGTGACACACCCCCATAGAGCACTTAATGTCATAAAGGCTAATGACCCAACGATGGGCTAACCAACATACGGTGTAGTATTAGCTAACATATCTTATCCAAGTAGCTGCTTTATTACAAATTGCTATGTATGTAAGTATAATGTAACCACCGCAGATTGAGCTTCATCTCACTCTCACATGTCTCAACTGTACTCCAACATATTTGTCCATGATCAAGTAGAGCTATACATCACTGGCAGTATAGTATAATGCATTACAGCTATTTACGTTAGACACTCCTGGCCACACTGATTTCGTCCACTGAGTTTAGCGAATTACCACTCCAGATTCCAGGTTGACTCCTTATCTCTATTTCCGAGTAATCTCCTCTACTTTAATATATAGCAGACCAACTCTCTCAGCAATTCATCACCTTGTAGTGCAGTTTATCACTGTTATCTCAAGACTCAGTTGTAGAAGGTCAACCACCTTTGTTCAAATACACTATCACGTAAGTAAGTTAGTCTAATAATAGAACAATAATTAGTATGAGTAACTAATATTTTCGTTACTTGCTATCTCAAGCATGGATGATCCTTTTGTTAACTGTTGCATCACATGTTCACTAAATGGAGTGAGTGGAAGTGTTGAAGAGAATAACATTGAAGAAGTTGACCATTTAGCATGGCTGTTACCATGTGCTAGGACATGTGCTCAACATTGTCTAAAAGCCACAGCCTAATTTATGCACATGAAATTTTAATTTAAGGGGCATGGTAGTTTGTGCCTCGATCAAATCGACCAATGGTCCACTATTGCCCAGAGATACTCTAGGTATAGACCTAAGACCGGTAAGTCTTCTTTGCTGTTTTTTTCGAATTTTTGATACATTGCCCACAGTCTGTGATGGTTGGCCAAGCCTATCTTGGCGTCGTGGTATACAAAATGTTGGGAAGCAATAAAACCCGGAATACGGAATAACGGAACAGCGGAATAACCGAAAATTACATTCTTAATATTTTACTACTATATATACAGTCTATAGCATTTATACAATACTCATCTCGTAGCAATTCCACAGAGAATCACTAAGGCAATCCTCAGGGCGATCTTTAAATAGAACTAGCACAAAACTAACCACTCTAGAATAATCTAACTAAGCTAAAATACTTTCTAATACACTTTACTACAAAATCGCTATAAGTTCTTTCTGCTACAGCTACTTATGCCAGCCATCACACACGAGTAACTGCCCGAATTTATTAGAATCAAGCTGCACAAATTGATGTAAGCTAAATACAGCACTTAACCTTTTGAATTTACATTAAGCTTGTTTGGCGATAACTAACAGGTTAGCCAAAGTAGATTATTTCAGAGAAGATTTCTTAGGATGGAATGTTGTCACTAATAAATTCGGGCAGTTGCTCGTGTGTGATGGCTGGTATAAGTAGCTGTAGCAGAAAGAACTTATAGTGTTGTAGCGATTTTGTAGTAAAGTGTATTAGAAAGTATTTTAGCTTAGTTAGATTATTCTAGAGTGGTTAGTTTTGTGCTAGTTCTATTTAAAGATCGCCCTGAGGATCGCCTTAGTGATTCTCTGTGGAATTGCTACGAGGTGAGTATTGTATAAATGCTATAGACTGTATATATAGTAGTAAAATATTAAGAATGTAATTTTCGCTTATTCCGTTATTCCGCTGTTCCGCTATTCCGGGTTTTATTGCTTCCCCAAAAGGTTTGCTTTCAATCTAATAATTTGCTGACACCCAGGTTTAGTTATGCCACTGCTATAATATAATATTATGCACTACTCCAGCTTGTTTCAGTACTTCTTATCAATGTGCTAGCTATGGTCACTACTCTAGTTGAAATTTCCAAATTTTTTTGTGTACTTGTAATCTTTAATTCTATGTGCAATCATTTAATGTCCAATAATTCTTGTGATCATCTCCTCTATGCAAGGAAATCATGCTGGCAATATTATAGATGACACAAAATGACATAAAAACAAATTAGCTAATGTAAGAGGTTTCTCTTCCAACAAGTTTCTAATCAACAGTTTTAGCATAATTATCATACCCTTCAAAGATCTATTACATTTCAAAGCTCCAACAATGGCTCACTGGTTATAAACAGCTAGAAATACTTGAATAAAACATCCACTAATAAAACAGCCAGTTTATCCATGGTATTCTAATAAAGCAGTCATGTGTGTATAAGTTATTATGACAGCTATAGCAAACAAGTGAAATTCACAACATACTTGTAGACTATACAATTTAGATGACATAATTATGCATACCTCGACAATCACTTGGGTTTATGCAATATCCATTTGATAAAACCTGTCCACTTCGGCAGAAACATCCTGCAATACATCCACCAATACAATCTTCATTTATATCAGTGTCACATGTTAGAGGACACACTGGACCACATTGCCGGTATGTCATACCGTCTGGACAGTTAATAGCTAACATGAAAAGAAACATGTAATTAAATACACTGTGATTTAACCACAAACTTACGACAAAATATGTCCCTCCAATTAGAAATAATGACACCATTTAATGCACATATAGCTGCATAAGCTGATAAGCTGTCACAATAGCATTTCTCCCTATCTTCCACACTGCAGAAGCAGTAATCTAACATACAACCTTCAACAAAACTAACAGGATCTACTACACTATTGCACGCACTGAAGACTCCAGTAGTAAGCTCATTACACCTTGATTGAGATTCATTCATAACAGTATCATTACAAACTGGTAATGGTTGAAGTTCTCCACAATTTGGTGTTGTATTGGCATAAAGCCACTCATTACCAAATTCATTAACAGATGTAGTTAGTGTACCATTTTGAAGCATAAAATCATCATCTGGATCATTATTGTAGTTTCCACATAGTCCACACAATTGTCCTTGCCAAACTGTAGCAACGGTGATGTCCACTCGTGATCCATCCCAATATATTCCTACACCAATTAATAGAAAAACATATGGGCGCCCACCAGTTCTATACACTCTTATAGCACTAGAGCTATATATTACACCATCTCCACTGTTTGATAACAAAATACCATTAACTTTGATGGTACCACTATCACCTCCTGTGAGATGGATTTCTGTTTCTCTAAAATTTACTCTGACTGCACTTGTAGAAGACACAAATGGGTTTATTGCAGTAATGATGAACTCATCACTATCACATGGTTTAGATAGAACATATTCACAGTCTCCTTGAAAGTCAAATGAATTCATGTCAAATGTTCTATAGTGGAGATCTCCCCAACCATAGCAAGTATGGCCAGTAAGTAAACATCTCTGTGATGTGCATTCAAAATATCCTCCCTGAACTGTACAACTTGTGGAACAATCAAGTTGTGTCATGCCACCACTAGAGCCTCCACCACTTCCAGAAGTGGAGCCAGATCCTAGTGAAAATGTATACTTATTACACACATTAAAAATGCATTATGCAAAAATGCACGAACAGTTAATTCGATTAGTATTTTAGTTTGTATCCTAGATACTTCTGTACATCCACCATTAAAAACTGCATAACTATTCAGTATGATAGTGCTGTATAGTAGAGAACATGAAAGTTTAAGGTTTTCTGGCCATAAACATAATCCAAAACACTTTCTACTTTTCATGTTGGCACTATTGGATTAAGCTCATAAAATGAGATGCCAAACCCTTCCAACAAGTTTCTAAAAAATTAAATTATACCATTAATTTTGAATACCTGACTAACTGACTGATTCAAGCTATGATTAAAACTGCAAACTTGATTTCTTAACTGTGATGCAATATTATGCCAATATAGCTGAAACTAAAGCAGAATGGCCATATCATGTTTCAGCAATTGATAGACAGGACACATGCTCAGTCGCAATTTTTGGATAATTGCTTCTCATACTGATCTTCATTTATATTGGGTGGAGCATAGCAGTAAATGCATGCCATTTTGCATTTTAGTAATTGACATTTGTGACAAGAATTCACTCATGGAATTAAAATTTATTATGTGACTGGTACCATTTACTCCTTTGATGTTGTATGCACTGGTTCACTAGTAATGAATTACGCTATCACAAGAAGGGTGAAAAAAGATGAAAAATCTAAGATAGTGGCCAAAAATGAATGTGATGGTAAGTTAATGGCAAAAAATTGTAATGACAGTTCAGGTAAAATTGCATTGCTTCTCCAAATTTCGCATCCGAATAATTACAATTTATGCCATTAACCTACCGTCACAGCCATTTCTTGGTTGCCACCTTGGATTTTAAATTCATTTTCACCCTAGCTTCTTTGGGAGCCACGCCATTTTTTTACAGCCTGGCTGTGTTGGTATAGACATCACTTCTTTTTGTAATTGCATACCACAAATTCAGATTTGTTGCCTCTTTAAGCTACAGACTTTAACAAGCTAATCAGCAAAAAATCCTAGCTTATGAAACTGAGAATATGGGTAGGGTTAGAAAGGTGAATATAAAAGAGTATATAAGAGAGAATTACAACCGTACCTGAACAATTAGCTCTATCAATACATTGTCCACTATGCAAAACCTGTCCACTAGGACAAAAACATCCATCAACACATCCACCAATACATTCTGGTCTCCGATAATTGTTACATGTTCGAGGGCACACTGGACCACATTGTTCATATACCATGCCTTCTGGACACTCAACAGCTGAAAAAAACTATATCATGTGCTCTTTTATATATGTACTGTACTTACGACAAAAAGAATCCCTCCAGTTGGGAATGATGATATCACTTGTTGCACACACAGCTGCATAAACTGATAAAGCATTACAGTAGCATTCCTCCCTGTCACTCATACTGCATAAACAATAGTCTAGTACACAGCCATCCACAAATGGTGCAGGATCAACTATACTATGGCACACTTGGAAGACTTCTCCATTTAGTTCATCACATCTTGTTTGTGCTTCATTCATAACACTATCAGTACAAACTGGTATTGGCTGGAGTTCTCCACAATTTGGTGTCGTATTGGCATAAAGCCACTCATTACCAAATTCATTAACAGATGTAGTTAGTGTACCATTTGGAAGCATAAAATCATCATCTGGATCATTATTGTAGTTTCCACATAGTCCACACAATTGTCCTTGCCAACTAGAAGATGCGGTGATTACCACTCGTTGTGATCCATCCCAATACACCACTACTGGATATCTGATATTAAATCTAACATATGGATGTCCACCTGCTCTCATTACATAAACACCATCAGTATTATATACAAGTCCATCTCCATTATTTGGTATTATATCATTATTAATTTCTATTGTTCCACCTCCGCCTCTTGTAAGAAATATTTCCAGATCTTTACTAGGAAGTACTATTCTCACTGCACTTGTTGCAGACACAAATTCATTTATTGCAGTGTTTGAACCAGTAATGATGAAGTCATCACTATCACATGGTTGAGATAGAACATATTCACAATCTCCTTGAAAGTCAAATCTACGCTTATCAAATGTTCCATAGTGAGGTTCACCCCAGGCATAACAATACAAACCATCCAATAAACACTCTTGAGGTTGGCAGTAAAATTTGAAATCATTCTGGCATGTACACCTTGTAGTACAGTTAGGTTGTATGATATCTCCAATTTGATATGGAGTTCCCTGATGAACACAGGCCTCTGTTAACAAAAAATAAAGTAACAATAATACATTTGGAGTAATTTTTCAACAATGACTTATCTGCACAGTACAATTACACAACCTATGAAGCACATAATATGAGAAAACAAATACAACATAGATAAGCCACAACAGTGAGTTTTGCATCAATCAGAAAATACCACATAAAATAGAAGCTAACTGTACACATGAACATAATTTGTGATCAGATTTTACAAAACCGATCCAAATCGCACATCAGGCAAAATCAAACTAACACCACCAGTGGATAGCTACACTATCGTACTAGTAGTTTTGACACTCAGTATCACTCAAACTACTCGAGGCTGATTTCAATAGAAGTCTTTTCTGGGGAGTGTGAAGAGCTCGAATGGTGGTTTTAGGCCTTATGAAGGACCTGGCTTGGCAAGGAAATCAGTGGTTTACTGGTGAACAGTCTGACAATGTTGGCCAGACGTTTTTTCTGCTACATATCAACCACTAAGGAGCCAGCACAGCCCTGTAATCTCATCTCTGGACTTCAAACGTGGTCTGCCTCCATTTTTAGGTCTAACCCTTGCCCACCCTGCCACCTCCTACCCCACCACCCCTTTGTGAGCACTCGTGATACTACTTCGCTTGTCCAACAGCTCAGATTTTCTATCTTATTTGGTGGGAACTCTACAAGCAGCTACAAATACTGGAAGTGGTCTGAAAGGTAACAGATTGATGCATCTTTAGTGTAAATTTCATATGAGTACTTGCTATCCTTGGAGAGTTATGCTGGCTTGAATTCTTTAAAACTGTTTATCTCAAAACTTCTAATGTGCGATTTGGATTGTTTTTCCAAAATCCAGTCACATATTACACTCATCTGGCTGTAACGGAGTCAGACATACAAGAACATACTTTAGAATCACTTCATGACCATCATACACTGACCAGATGTCCTTCCACTGCTCCAGGATTCTTGGCAGATCACGTGATCTCACGTGATGCTCCAGAAATATTTTTTATGTGACCAGATTTTACAAAACTGATCCAAATCGCACATCAGGCAAAATCAAACTAACACCAAATGTGGATAGCTACACTATTGTACTAGTAGTTTTGACACTCAGTAACACACAAACTACTTGAGGCTGGTATCAACAGACGTCTTTTCTGGGGGTGTGAAGAGCTTGAATGGCAGTTTTAGGCCTTGTGAAGGACCTGGCTTGGCAAAAATCAGTGGTTTACTGGTGGACAGCCTGACAATGTTGGCCAGATGTTTTTTCTGTGGATTTTGTTACATATCAACCACTAAGGAGCCAGCACAGCTCTGTAATCTTGTCTCTGGACTCCAATCGTAGTCTGCCTACATTTTGAGGTCTAATCCTTGCCCACCCTGCCATCCCCCACCCCACTACCCCCCACCCCACCCCTTTGTGAGCACTCACGATACTACTTCACTTGTCCAACAGCTCATATTATCTATCTTATTTGGCGGGGAAACTCTACAAGCAGCTACAAGTACTGGAAGTGGTCTGAAAGGTAACAGATTGATGCATCTTTTGTGTAAATTTCATACGCGTGCTTGCTAACCTTGGAGAGTTATGCTGGCTTGAATTCTTTAAAACCATTTATCTTGAAACTTCTAATGTGCGATTTGGATTGTTTTTCCAAAATCCAGTCACATTTGTTAAGGACATCCATGCCAAGAATTATTTTCATAGTGGCAGGAAACATTTTCTAAGAGTGAATCAAGTGAAAATTTGCAGAAATTGCTTAGAAGAAGCAATTCAAAATTCACTAGTACTATAGACTTAATTTTTATTGGACCCTGCTGAGGTGTGATTTGTTTTAACTGCATTTACACAAATATTGGCAAGAGTAATTGCTTTTGTAAAAAAAAACATACTGTATATAATAACAGTGAGAGTTCATAATACTACTGTAAGTAGTGAGGGCTCTCACTATTTTCACACTATAAATTATAAACTGTCATAATAGGTTACTTGTAATGCACAGTTTTGTACATACGTAGTTAATCTTATAACGGATAGTTCAGTTTGTACTCATTGGTGATGGAGTGCTTCGGGGACTGCAGAGTAAATAGTTGGCCGTTTCGCTTCAACTTGATTGTGTATTCTTGTGCAAATGTCCCAAACCTAGTGAATAACAATGGACACTGTGGTGCATGCCTGGTTTACTGAAATTGTTTTCATAAAAGTGTGTGTGCGTGCGTGCGTGCGTGCGTGCGCGTGTGTACCTACCTATGTTTGTCTGCATGCATCCATGTGAGCATTACCATTAATGGTATGGTAAAAGCAGTTTACACATAAAAGCAAAAACGAACTGAAGTCTGTATTAAACTTCCGAACAGGTGAACTTTGCTTTAAAGTGGTTTCTTTCCAGTAGTTGGAAATACAGGTGTGGCGACTCTCCTCAGACCTTGTGAATTATCATCTCTTTAGGTTCTACAGGTGTTTAACAACTGAAAAACAACACTGCAGACCTTGTAGACTACCAAGAATAACTTACTCCTTTGATTTGAAAGGGGGCGTGCACCCTACAAATGCAAACAAAAATAAAGAGCAGCTTTGAGGCTTTGTTGAGAGAATTTTCAGGAAAAAAACACAACTATACAACAGTTTAGAAGATATTTCTGTATAGGTTTGTTTAACTAGCAGTGCATAGCAACGTAATTGAAGAATTGCAAAAAAAGTTTCATAATTTGCAAAATCCAAAATTAAAATAACCGATGTATTATTGCAAAACCAAGCTAAAACTTAGCAATACATAATTGCAGACAATAACTAGCTGCATGGCATCTGGTTTTTAGAAGTAGCACAACATCAACTTGTTTTAACTGAACATTTATTTAACAATGTCAGTTCTTTAATGGCTGATAATCCAAGGGGGTTGTTCTTTATCTCTTTGATGATGTAGATAGTCTGTGTACAAAAATTATGTTTGTACGAAATCTCATTTCAAGTACATTCAACTGAGAATGGTCTAGGCCAAACAAAGAAATGTCTGCCTTTATTAGTAGTAAGCTGGTTCAAGATTAATTCTGACAATGCAGTGACCTCAGCACCTTGAAGATTACTGATTTGCCATAGATCACCAGTGTGACTTCCCACATAGCTTTATGTGTACTATTTGTCATGTCAAAGGCTCCTCAATTTTTCATTCTGTTACAACACATGCAGAGCCTGGAGGTTATTTCATCCTTGAATGAAACTACCCCATGGTGGGCTGTTATGGTGGTTGCTGGAGGAGCTGTCTGCATCTGTGTTGACCTTAAGCTGCTCAATGAATCTGTGTTATTAGAAGTACACCCCATGCCAAAAGGGGACACAACATTGGCACATCTATCAGGCAGGAACTAGAGGAATTTTCAGCAAACTTGATGCCAACAGTGGGTTTGACTGATCCCACTAGTGGCCGAATCAAAACTACTGACAACTTTTATTACTCTGTATGGATGATTTTGTTTCAACTAAAACTTTTTGAGTGTAGGACGAATAAGAGGTGTTTTCTGGCCTCCGAGGTGTACTTTACTTTATGTACTGGTCTATGCTCTATGACAAGGATGCAGAAGAGCACAAGACTAGATAACATGCTACACTTCAAAAAGAATCGAGGCAGCTGGAATCACAGAACAAATATCAATTCCATCAGTTGTAAATAGCAATCTTAGCTCATCAACCAAAATGGAATCTCACCAGACCAAAAGAAGACAACTCCCATACTTAAGATGACTGCTCCAACAACCATTACTGAAATACTGTAAGATGCTTTAAGGGGATGGTGAATCAAATAAGCAAATTCTCCCCAAATATTGCATAGGTATCAAAACCTCTGCGAAATCTTCTGAGTTTTAAAGTGATGTAGGACATGGACACATTTTCAAGATGAGGAATTTCATAAATTGAAAGAAATTTCTTACCACGGGTCTTAGCTTTGCATGATGTAAATGCAAAACAAAAGTTTGTGTAGATGCATCAGTCGATGGACTGGCAGTAGTCCTACTTCAAGAGTAACAAAGTACCTGGTGACCAGTAGTATTTAATTCAAGGCTCTTACTGACACAGAGATATAATATGCCCAAATAGAGAAAGAAGGCTTAACACTGACTTGGGTTTTAGAGAAATATGCCATGAGACTTATATGAGGTTCCAATATACAATCTACCAGTGGCGGAGGAAGTAGTTTATATGAGGGGGGGCTGGGCTGACCCAGACTTATTTCTATAGTTTGGTAAGGTGAGACCAAAAAAAAAAAAATAAATAAAGGTCGCAACCAACTGACAAGAGCTTTCCACCTCACCAACTACCATTTCTAGCTGATAAACTACATAAAAATCCTTTCATAGCTCGCTACACACTGACTACTTTATTAGAGTGACTGCTCTATTAGAGTATCTCGATCTTTATCACGCACTCCAAGAAAGATAATTTCGGTGTGATATCATTCTGAGGGGGGGCTAAGCCCCTCCTCAGCAGACCAAGGGGGGGCTTTAGCCCCCTAGCCCCCCCCCTTTCCGCCGCCTATGCAATCTACTATGTATATACCTGGAAAATCCTTCATACAGCTGTTGCATTATTGGCCATGAATGTGAAACTGCCACCTGCTCACCTGGAAATTTTGTGCAAGAGATCACAACTGCTCTGCCAGCAGACTCTGGCCACCTAAACAGCTACTGCAAAGCCCAGGCAGATGACAGTGTTTGTTCAAAATTAATCCAGAACTGCTAGTTGGGTAAGCCTAAATGAAATCAACTGTCAAGAGAATGAAAGAGTGCTGGAGATATCAATGTGAGTTGACATTATGTGGTAAAGTTTTCCTTTTTCAGTCCATAATTGTGATGCCAACAGCAATGAGGAAATGACATTAAAGAAATGGCCATCAGGGAATCTAATAATGTAGAATGCGGGTCTCATGTTCAGTTTGGTGTCCAGGAATATATTAAAAGAAATTGAAGCCTTTGTACATTAATTTTGTGCTCTATTTTATCAAAAAGTTGCTACTCCTAGTAAGGAACCACTGTTAACTAC
The DNA here is from genome assembly GCF_963678975.1 of Dysidea avara. NCBI lineage: Eukaryota > Metazoa > Porifera > Demospongiae > Dictyoceratida > Dysideidae > Dysidea > Dysidea avara. The sequence continues at coordinate 24,696,148 of NC_089279.1, read as the reverse complement.
ACCTTTACTTTCATACCTTTGGGAACAAATAACAACTCATCTTTCTAAACTAAATGGCTCTACCTTAATAGTGGAAGACCATTGCTCCACATACTGTACAATGAATTCTTCATGGACTTACTAGTGTCCTCCTATGTTTTGTGTCCGATTCATCTTTGCTGACAGTGAAAGATGTTGATTTGGTGGTAACACATGACGGCTTCTCTTTATAATGGAATCTTCTGTAATTTTCATAGTGGCTACTTTAATTGCAGAGGTGTTTTTGAATAGTTCTTGATTTGCAAAGCTGTGTAATAGGTTGAACATAGTTGACAATGAAGTGTAATGGATATATCACTTTTCAGATGATAATTGACACCTGTAGCACGTGGTGCTATTTCTTTCTATTGATGTGGTTGGTGTATGTGGGATCACCAGTCATAATAATTTATTTAACCAAAAAAAGTTAACAAACAATTACACAAAAAATTTTGAATTTTCAACTAGCGTGGGAATTTTGAATTTTCAACTAGCGTGGGACCATAGCACATCGATAAAAAGTAGTGAAATAAGCTGGAGTAGTGCACAATATTAAATCGCAGTAATACAATAAAAACTGTTGTATTCCTACTGTGCATTTCCATTACGGTATCTTGAGCACAGTAGGGATATAACACTTCTTATTGTTTTACTGTGATTTAAAATAGACACTGTCAGTTAACTAGAATACTTTGTGAAACGCTGGCTGTGTCCACGGGTAAATGATGTAAGGGGTGTTAAGGCCATGTAATACTTTGAAAAACAATATCAGTTTTAAGAAGCTTCTCCAGTGTTCAAGTAACAAGTAATGGCCAGTCCAAGTGTTCCAGTATGGTAGACACACTACTGTGATAAGAAAAATCGTTTGTGACAAAACAGGCAGCACTATGTTGAACCTTTTCTGTTTAATGTATTTGGTACGGAAGGTGTGGTACTAACATATTCTAATATAGGTCATACTAAGGATGTACAACAGTTGGGTTTCACAGTTGTAGGACATCGGAAGAGATTACATTGTAAAAAGGCTTTCACTTTGATGGCTTTGCTACAAATATCATTGATGTGTTCCTTCCAGGTTAAGTGTTGATCTATCACTACTCCCAAATATTTAGCTGATTTGTTTTGTTGTATTTGCTGACTATAGATTTGATAACAATACTTTAAGTAAGTATTTTTCCTTGTTATAGCTAGATGTATACATTTGGATGGATTAAACTTCCTTTGCCAGATATTCGCCCAGTATTAATTTGATAGTGGAGTATTTTAAAATGTACATGGTTTCAGAGGAGTGGCAATATTGATGACTTGGCTGGTCTATATACCTAATCTATTAGTCCATCAATTCACAGGCCATCAATGTGTGGGTTCCTGGTGGGGTAGTTAACAGTTAAACATTCTTGACTGCTCTTTTAGAGTATTAATGCTGGTGGCTGCTCTATTAGAGAGTTTCACTCGTTTTAGCAAAAGGATCCAAACAATGCTGCAAAGATACATTGTACTATAAAATTCAACCTGTATAAATATTATTGTATGATAACCTTTATCAGGTCTTTTCCGTAAGTCATTCCCATTCCCAATTTCTGTTCTCATCCCATTCCTGTTTTCCTCGAATTCTACTTATCCGAAAAGGACACAAGGTAGTGTGTCGTGTGGCCAAGAAAGTTGGCAACCACACCATGAGTGTATTGACAGGAAGAAACAAAACAGCTTTTTCATGCATGCACAGCTCCATGGTCCCTTCTCCAAAGCATACCATTTTTGCATTATAGCTGTCCCCCAGGTAGGGTATGCCACACAGCAAATTTGATTAAACGTGCAACAGCCATTTGCTAGATATGGGTATTCAAACTTTCATTTTAATTTCTTTGTTTTTTTCTTCTTATGCCACATGGGTGGGGGGGGCTATGGGGCTTCAATTTCTTTTCGCACACTTTGTACAAATTGCTATAAAATACAAACATGTATCTCGATTGCCTCAATCTTTGGCACAAATGAATAGAAATACCAATAGAAGTACTAAATTGTTCTAGAACATTCTATGTATGTTCTATTAGAAGTCCTCAAAAATGTGCACTCTATTAGAGTATTGCAATAATATTATCAAATATTGATGCAATGAAATGCACTTATAAGTCTGTATTCAATAATCATCATTGTATCTACATAGAAAAGAAGAAATGTGAGTAAAAACAAACCTCAAATTCAGTAGTTTTGGGGCTTTATAAAGTACAAAAGAAAGTGAAATCCACACAAAAACAGCCAAGCTATGAAAAATTGGTGCGGCCCTAAAAAGCCTGGGTGAAAAAAGTTGTGAAATCAAAGGTGGTGGCCAAGAAATGGCTGCAATGATGTTAATGCTAAAAAATTTAATAATGGCTGTGTGCATTGTCAAAATTTATTAGCATTAACATCATTGCAGCCATTTCTTGGCCAGGCGTTTTAGGGCCACACCATTTATCACAGCTTGGCTGTTTTTGTGTGGATTCTACTTACCCAAAAAATTTATTCCAAATATCTGTTAATATCCCTGACTAAACTTTACATAATCAAGACACATGGTAGTGTGTCGCGCGGCCCAAGAAGCCAGTGTGTCACACCGTGAGTATATTAACAAGAAGAAAGAAAATGTGATTTTCACACCTATGTAGCTCTGTGATCCCTTATCTGATGGAACCAATTTTGCTACAGATGTGCCAACAGGTAGGGGAGTCTACATTCCAAATTTGAAGAAAATCGCTCTGGCCATTTCTGAGATATGAGTGGCCAAAGTTTGGTTCTTTTTCTTCATTTTTATCTTCTTATTCTTCTACTTCTTATTTTTCTTCTTTTCGCACACTTTGCAAAATCCGCCATAAAACATGAATGTGTGCTCCAATCGGGCTGAAATTTGGCATACTTAAAGGGCAGATCTTAATACCAACTTTGGTAGGAATTTGATGAACATTTGTGGAGTTATGACTGATTATTTGCATAGAAAAACATCGAAGGTCTGTCAAGCCTACAAGGTAAACCCCTTGAACGAATGAGTGAAAATTGCTATGTAAATGGAGTAACCATCGTAGAAGTGCCTTTTTGTGGTTTGAAAATAATCGAGATAAAGGCCATTGAGATACGACACAAACCCAACTTGTGTCGCAATTACGCAATTAATTTTTATGAATAAAAAATATTAGTTTTCAAGTCTACCAGGAAAACCTCTTAGAGCAATGAGCTGAAAATCGGTGTGTAGCTGGAATAATTATCTTCAAAAGTCCTTGCAGTTGTACAGAAGAATTGCATTACAAACCACCGTGTTATGATCCGAAAGCCAGCTGAGTGTAGCAAATACAAAATCGAGATACTCTAATAGAATAGTCACCCTAATAGAACATTCCACTACATTTATACTCCATTAAAGAATTATATTACATTGCAAGTTATTCTGTAGGGAGTTCAGCTACAAACAGTTAATCTTATAGACACTTCAGCTACAAGCAAGTCACCCTAGCAAGTTCAGCTACAAATATGTTGCTGTAGAGATTCAGAACATTACAAGTCACACTGAAGAGAGTTCAGCTATAAACAAGTCACCCTGTAGAGAGTTCAGCTACAACAAGTAACTCTGAAGAGAATTCAGCTACAAACAAGTCACTGTGTAGAGAGTTCAGCTACAAAGAAACTACCCTGTAGAGAGGTCATGTATAAACAAGTTAGCTACCCTATAGAGATCAGCTACAAACAAGTTACTTTATACAATGTTCAGCTACAAATAAGTCACTCTGTAGAGAGTTCAGCTACAAACAAGTCACTCTGTAGTACAAACAAGTCACCAAGTAGAGAGTTCAGCAACCAATCAAAAAACCACCCTGTAAAGAGTTCAGCTATACAAACAAGTTATAACTCTATAGAGAGATCAGCTAGAAATAAGAGAGAGCTAAGCTACAAACTTAACAGATCACACTGCAGAGAGTTCAGCTAGAAACAAGTCACCCTATACAGAGATCAGCTATAGAAACAAGTCATCTAGTAGAGAGATCAGATAGAAGACGTCACCTTGTAGAGAGTTCATGTACAAACAAATCACCCTACAGATAGTTCAGCTATAAACGGCTAGAAGAAGTCATAAAAAGAAATCACCATGTAGATAGTTCAGCTGCAAACAAATCACCTGTAGAGAGTTCAGCTACGAACAGATCACTCTGTAGAATGATCAGCTAGAAACAAGCCACCCTGTAGAGAGATCAGCTAGAAGAAGTTACCTTGTAGAGAGTTCAGCTACAAATAAACCATCATGTAGAGAGTTCAGCTAGAAGAAGTTACTTTGTAGAGTTCAGCTACAAAAAACCGCCCTGTAGAGAGTTCAGCTGCAAACAAATCACCCTGTAGAGAGATCAGCTAGAAAAAGTCACCTTGTAGAGAGTTCAGCTACAAAGAAACCATCACGAAGACAGTTCAGCAGCAAACAAATCATGTGTAGAGAGTTCAGCTAGAAAAATGTCACCCTGTAGAAAGATCAGCTAGAAACAGGTCACCCTGTAGAGAGATCAACTACAAAGAAACCATCCTGTACAGAGTTCAGCCACAAACAAATTGCCCTATAGAGAGATTAGCTAGAAGCAAATCATCTTGTATAGTTCAGCTACAAACTAATTACCCTGTAGAGAGTTCAATTACAAACAGACAATTCTATAGAGAGTTTAGCTAGAAACAAGTCACCTTGTAGAGAGTTCAGCTAGAAACAAATCACCCTGTACAGAGATCATGTAGAAACAAGTCACTCTATAGAGAGATCAGATGCAAACAAATCACCCTATAGAGAGTTCAGCTACAAATAGATCACCCTGTAGAGAGTTTACCTAGAAACAATTCACCCTGTAGAGAGAGAGCAGCTAGATGAAGTTACCTTGTAGTGAGTTCAGCTACACAGAAACCATCATGTAGAGAGTTCAGCTGCAAACAAATCACCCTGTAGAGGGTTCAGCTACAAATAGATCACCCTGTAGAGAGTTCAACTAGAAACAAGTTATCCTGTAGAGAGATCAGCTAGAAGAAGTTACCTTGTAGAGAGTTCAGCTACAAAGAAATCACCCTGTAGAGAGTTCAGCTAAAAAAAGTAACCTTGTAGAGAGTTCAGCTACAAAGAAACCACCATGTAGAGAGTTCAGTTGCAAACAAATCACCCTGTAGAGAGTTCAGCAACCCTATAGAGAGTTCAGCTAGAACAAGTCACCTTGTAGAGAGTTCAGCTGCAAACAAATCACCCTGTAGAGAATTCCGCTAGAAACAAATCACCCTGAAAAGAGTTCAGCTACAAACAATGAGAGTTTCATCAGCTACAGTTCAGCTATGTAAGAAGTAACCTTATTAACTACAGTATGTGATGATCATTCAGTGTTAAATATACAAATATTTAATCAGACAAAAGCTATACATACAATTACTTCATTTGCTCCACAGTTCCTGCAGTAAAGAAGAAAAAAAAAACTTAAAAGGAAGCACCAAAGCCAGTTTATGGCAAACTTTGTGGCTAGCAATACAAAAAGAAGTGATATCTAAACCAAAACAGCCAATCTGTAAAAAAAAGTGCGAATGGCCAGTGTGAAAAAGGATGTGAAATCCAAAGTGGTGGCCAAGAAATGGCGGTGATGGTAGGTTAACGGTAAAAATATTAATTATGACAATTCGGGTGAATTTGGTAACAAATCCTAGCGGAGGAGACATTGCAAATTCACCTAAATTGTTGTAATTAAAAGTTTTGTCATTAACATACCATCACAGCCATTTCTTGGCCGCCACCTTGGATTTCACATCTTTTTTTATCCTGGCCCTTTTGGAGGCCGCACGCTTGGCTGTTTTGGTTTAGATAATATTATCCCATCTAACATCAAATACTAAGAAAAAACTTACAGGTAGTCAGGCATTGCATTAAAACCAAAACTCGAATTTTGGTCTTCCAGCCTGCTTACCTGACCACAGTCATAAGGCTAGAGGTGAAACAATGCACCATATAGTACAGCCACCATACATGTATTTCATCACAATGCTTTACTAACATGTGGGATGTGCCTATGGGCTTTCAACGAGTGTCTGCCCTCAGCGTCTTACCTCCCTATCATGCTGGTGATCTTCTTCATGAATAAAACTGCATCAAGATGTTAATCCCCATATCAACACTTTCTATATAATATTATAGATGCCACAAAATTATTTAAACCACTAATACTGCTTTAAGAGGTATTTCTGGTAGACACTGTACCTGCACAATATGAACCTGCTTTACTGGTAGACATCTGCACAATACAAACCTGAGCTGGACCAATACCAATTGAGTGACATGCTCCTTTGAAATCTAACTTGACCAATAATGATCAAGAGACACATTCACACTCCTCTTAATGACATAACTGTACTCATAATGATTGATTTTAAAAATGCATACCTCTTATTGGTAACACGATAAAAAACAAGACAGTCCAGTTTGGTGAGGCCTACTCGAGATACTCTAATAAAGCAGTCATTCCAATGCACCAGCCATGTTCAATATTCTAATAGTTAGAACAGCCACATGTGTGAGCTAAGATTTTGGTAATGCAATAACTCTGTGGAAAAAATCCCTACTTTGAAAATGAATTAAATGATTGGTACAGTATGACATGCCAATGCTGTCAATTGATGGTATGACTCCTGCGGTCACTTAGTATGATGATCATACTTCAAAGTGTGATGCTCATACTTATGAAGTATGATGATCACACTAAGTGACCACAGGAGTCATACCATCAGTATGAACTTCACACTTCTGAATTTACAGTGAATGTAGAGATTTTCCCACAGGTCTATGTTGCAATACCATCATTTTTGTCCACCTAGATTTTCATTTTTAAACTAAAAAGTAATTTTAGTTCATCAAAGGATATTGCACAAGCTACAAGAATGCCAAAACATTTTTGACTACAATATTATTGCTCAGGAAACCTTGTTCCACATTGTTGAATTATGACAATTATGCATAGATGATGTCCAACCAGTTGAAAAGCAAAGCAATTGTTATTAGACAATGAAAATTTACATAATTGGAAATAGAAAGAATAACACATTAAGTCACATACCAACAATAGTAATAGTGATGGTCTCACTATCACTTCCAATAGGATTAGTCACAGTACATGTGTACAATCCATCATCATTTGGAGTAGCTCTACCAATGGAATAATCAGCACGAAACACTGCATAATCAGTATTATGAGTCACTGCAGTGATACTAGTGGACTGTACTAACGGACCACTACCCTTACTCCATGTGAATGTATCAGGAGGCGAACCTCTTGAAGTGCAAGACAATATGAGGTAAGAATTTAGAGGAATCAATATGCTTTGTGATGATGGAGGGTCAATGACTGGAGCAGCTACAAACATAAAGAGAATATTATTGCAGCATATAAGATACAAGCTGCTTACTTCTACCACTGCAGTACACACCCAACCTCATTGAGTGCTGCACAAATGATCTATCAAACATTTCACATAAGTAAATTCCCTCTGCCACAGCTGTAAATGGTCCACATTGTTGCATTCGGCGAATTCCAGGATATTCACTGTCTATCACTTTTACACCATCACTACATCCTTGCTCAGCTACTTGTCTACTATGATGATACCATCCACCTAATATACTATTATCATAACTGTTGATTGGGCCAAACGCTGAAATACAATTCGCTAATAAACCAGTTCCACCTCTTTCAGTAATGTATGAATAATCTCTGAGTTGATTAATACCATTAATAGCATCACTGTTGTTCATTACTCCAGTCATTGTAATACCTGCAAAATATACAATTAAAATTACCTAATTATTAATGAGTGAAAGACTGACCTGATACATGGAGTGTTATCTGTCTGCTAGTGAAATAAGTATTATGGATTCGCACTTTGCAACTGAAGGTACCAGCATCTTCTGCAGTCACAAAATCAGTTATATTTTGTGTTCTCTTGCTGTGTGGGAAACATCTTGGACTACCACCATTGTAATTCATGTTAGTGTAACATCCATAAGTATTCCACTGGTAGATGACTGTGGTTATTGGTGAGGGGTTCACAAAACATGTCAATGTAACACTACTGAGGACAGGATAGTATAGGTCACCATAAACTGGTGCAACAGCTGAGTTAACAAGTATTGTTGGCTCCATTGCTACATAAATTAATAAACCAATAAAATTAGACAATTTTACTGTTTGTATGCATCAAGACGCAAGACATGTAGTGAGTTGCATGGCAATGAAAGTAAAAAAGCATTCATCATAAAATATACAAGTAACCACTACTGTAATCATGAGTTATTTACACATAGCAATAGTTTTGCAATCATGACCATAAATCATGTGATATCACCATTTTTGACATCTCAGCTCATAAACATATGACAAGCTTTCAACCTGATACTAGAGACAAACGTGAATCTTTGTATCCATGCTAATTCACTCACCCAATACCATACATTGGGTTACTGAGCTGGCAGTCTAAATTTTGTTATTGTGAAGTGAGCAGACTTTGCCTAAACCTTCTGTATTCTTAGGTTTTCGTAACTTTGCCATAGTATCAAAAGATATGCGTATGATTACAAAGAAATCGTAGATTACACAATGGTAGAAATTTATGCTGGAGGTTGTTTAACAGCTTTGCAAAATTTGGGCCTCAAAACAATGTGTTTGCAAGTTAGGTTTCTGGTTTAATAATGGAAGTTTCACAGTAATCACACTTCTGGTAGGCAGAATATGAACAGCATATAATCAAGTAGAAAGTGAACAGCCAAGTTTAGCAAATAAGGATGTAGATGTTAGGAGTGGAGGTCTCTGTTTCAAACCCCAGCAATTTTTCAACATTTTTGTGCAGCTTTTTACCTCATATTGACTACTCTATTAGAGTATCTCAATCCCACAATTTTACACATGTCAAGTTATTGCTTTATAACTCTGTGGCTGTAATTCTATTGTTTTTCAAACCACCAAAAAGCACTGCTATGAATGATTGCCTATGTACATACGAGTTTTTAAGATATATCCCATGCTCAGTTTTCCCTGTAGCCATGATCAAAGTTTGATCTTATTTCTGAGAATAAATGCACATAACCTCATAGAAATTAATACCAAATTTATAACAATATTTCACATTTATACACTCTTCATTTGCATTGAAGTTCATGGCAATCGAGTTACATGTTTGTGTTTTATAATAGTTTTTGTAAAGTGTGCGAAAAGAAATTAAAGCCCTTGCAGACTCCCTTCAGTTTAAGAAGAAAAATCAGCAAAAATTTGAACATTAATATCTTGCAAATGGCTGATACAAATTTAATCAAATTTTCTGTGCAGCCTACCCTACAACTATAATACAAAAATAATGCATGCATGAAAATGCCATTGTCTTTCCCCAAATTGTGGTTTACTGGCTTTCTTGGCCACACAACACACTACTCCATGCCCTGATATACAGTACTTTGCCAAATGTAAGCAGACACAATCTGCTAAGTAAAAGATGCAAGTTGCATTAAAAGATCAAAAGTATCAGAATTGCCAGCAAAAAGCAGCAATTGTGGTATTTCTTTCTTAAACCAAGTGAACATTGTCAAAGTAATTGCTTGGTTATTGAAATAACAGTACATGTGAGTGTGTGCAGTAGGTACAAGTTGTCAAAGGGTCGGCTAGATCGACACAAGAACCACACAGCAATCTGGTAATTGTTATCAATAAAAGATTGTGTACACATTTTACATACCAATGACAGTAACATTGATGGTATGATTGTCACTCCCAATATTATTGGTCACAGTACATGTGTATGATCCAATATCACTTGTATTAAGTCTACTAATGGTATAATAACTACGGAACTCTGCTCTAGTGCTAGTGAGAATAACTGTAGTGATACTAGTGGATTGTGCTATTGGAACACCATCCTTCACCCAGGTGAATGTGTCTGGTTGAGATCCACGTGAATAACAAGTCAATGTCAGTCTGTAGTCAATCACTTGAACCACATTTGTTGGTGATGAATATAGAGAATATATTACTGGAGCAGCTACATATAAAGTGAAACATAAGACAGTTGTTATATAATAGTACTACACTTACTTCTTGAATTATAATACAGAGTCAAGTTCATCACCTGTTGCATCATTGCACTATTTATGATTATGCATGTATAAACCCCTTCTGTGGGCAGTCCACATTGTCGCAATTGGGACACTCCAGCATATTCACTGTCTAACACTGTAACACCATCACTACATACTTGATTAGATAGTTGATTACCATTAAAGAACCATCCACCTAGAACACTATTACTATTACTGCCATTGGGACCAAGTCCAGTTACACAATTTGCTAATACAGTAGCTCCATCTCTTACAGCAATAGATGAATCATTTCCAAGTTGATTATGACTACTAATAGAATTATTACCATTGGTCACTCTAGTAATTGCAATACCTATATTCAATATACAAGTTATACATTATACCACATGAAAGCAGACAATATTCTCACCTGTTACACGGAGTGTTATTGTATCACTAGTATAGGTTGTACTACCATCTTTTACACTACAAGTTATGGTTCCAGCATCCTCTGCAGTTAGATCATTATCAGTTACATATTGTGTTGACTGACCATGTGGAAAACACTTTGGAACACCACCATTGTAATTGACGTTAGTGTAACATCCTGCAGTGTTCCACTGGTAGATAACAGCTCTTAATGGTAGGAGGTGCACCATACATGTCAGAGTGACACTACTCAATATGGGATGGTCAAATGTGTTAGTAGATCCATTAACTGGTGTACCAGGTGGATTGCTAATGATGCTAACTGCATGTTCTGCAATAGTAAGGAATAGATGTCATATTATGCATATATACATGCTGATAGCTGTGTAAATTGAAATATTACATTAGAACTGAAATTAGTTACCAAGAAACATTGTTGTTTATATGTATGTGTGTATTCATAACTGGTGTTGCATGAGTTTTCTAAAGCTACTGTTGTACTCTCATTCAAACAATCTCACTTTGCAGAATAGACACTGTCCTATGAGATATGACTATCTGAGTAAAACCCACCGTGTTCACACATTATTTAGATCTCTTTCTATATTGTTTAAAGTGGACAACCAGTCAATTATGTTGAAAATTTTGGACTTTTGTCCTAGATAGTTTGAACAGCAAGAAATTCAAGCAACTATGTAGCAAATAAATTACAAGCCTTATTAAATAAATTACAATTCATGACTGAAACATGGTAAAAAGATGGGCACTTGACTAGGTGCATTACTATATTTAAACAAGTAAATTCATTAAACTATAGTGATACGTTGTCATGTCTACATGGTAAACCACTTCAAGGAATGAGTTAAACATAGTTTGTGAGTAGATTAACCACTATAGGAGTATCTTTTGTAGTTTGAAAAGAATTGAGATAAAGACAATGGAGATGTAATGTGAAACCAAACATGTGTAAAAATTGCGTGATTGAGTTTATTGAATAATAATAATAATAATAATAATAATAATGAAAACATTAGTTGTCATGCCTACCAGGCAAATTGTTTAGGGGAATGAGTTGAAAATTAGTATGCAAATGAATTAATTGTCATAGAAAGGCCTTTCAGTAATAAAAGTCACTGCGCCATAATGTGAAAGCAACTACATGTAGCATAGCAAGTGTGCAAATCAAGACACTTTAATGGTCGTTCTATCAGAGCGTGCAGCTACATAATAAGTCAGCCTTAACATGGACATAGCTGGTTTTGGGACTTATAATTACAAAAAAAGTGATATAATGCCAAGCTTTGAAAAGGGTGTGGCCCTTCAAAAAATAGCCAGGTTGTGAAATCAAAAGTGATGCCAGAGAAATTCTGCAATGATGCTATTGCCAATCATAATTAATCATTTAAAATGAATCATACAGTACAGCAGTACTGTATATTAGGGATCATGGAGATTTAGGTTTTCCTAGCCAAAAAATTCACCCAAAAACCAGCTTCACAAGTCCATCCTGGCACGTTGGCAGCATTGGTTAGGTATAACCAAGCCCAAAAGTGCCTTCAGTACGATCCTAAAGGCTTCCAAAAAATTGTTACAAAATTTTAAAAAAAATTATTCAATGGAAAATTTTCTACTGACTAACTGCTGGCCTGACTGATTCCTTCAGGCAAGCGTAATTCGATAACAGCTAAGGATATGGGTTTGATTTTTTCACTGCTTGTCGTAGCTTCATCCCGAGACATGCCTTTTGGCATACCGCAGTATGTACAATGCACGCATCATGGACTAACCTTTGTCCCACTTTGTGTACAATTTCTTTTTGCTGACAGCTCAAGGTGTCGATTTGTGGTAGCGCGATGCATGTCTTCCCTACAGAACATTTGTAAATGGGAATCCTCCGTATTTTCCGTGGTGACTGGATTGATTGCAGATACGATTCTAACACTGTTCTTTGTCTGTGACGCTTTATAACAGGCTGAACATAGCTTAAAGCAAGCCGCTGCACTTTTGAGGCAGTGATTGATAGTTGGGGGCACGTGAATTGTCGTATTTTCATGGTGACTGGATTGTTGCAGAGGCACTTTTTGAAGTCTTCTACTGTTTTTCATCTGTAGTGCTGTTAACAGGCTGAACAAAGCTGAAAGTGAAGCATAGTAGCCACTGCACTTTTGAAGCATAGCTGGGACTCGCGTTTAGACTAAAGCATTAATTCTGGCAACATCCTTTCTTTTGATGCGGTAGATGCGTGGGTTCACCAGTCATAGTAATGTTTCAAAAAAAGTAAACAAAAAAGTTTAAGGAAAAATTAGGAATTTTAAGTTCGATTAGGGATCATAGAAAAAAAGTAGAGAAACAAGGGAGGTTGCCCACACCTGCAGATATACTAGTGAACATTTAATCCCTAATTCAGTCTTGGTCTTGGGTAAAGACTGAATTAGGGATTAAATGTTCACTACTATATCTGCAGGTGTAGGCGACCTCCCTTGTTTCCCTACGTTCTTTTCTATGATCCCTAATTGAACTTAAATTTCCTTAAACTTGTAGCATTAAAATCATTGCAGCAATTTATTGGCTGCCACTTTTGATTTCACAATTTTTATTACCCGGTTTTTTTTGGAAGGCCACACTTTTTCACAGCTTAGCTGTTTTTTTTTATATAGATACGTTGTGCCTTGTACTGCATGTAGTTCTGGGGAAGTAAGGATTTGTGTAGATTTTGTAAAACTCCATCAAGTGACCAACAGAACTTCTACTCTGTGCTGTGATCTCAACCATGACTGGCCAGAAAATGTTCTCCAAGATTGACCAAAGGAGTGTTTGCTGTTAATTCCCAATGAATGAATGGTCAACAAAGAAAGCTACTTTACCCAGGAAAAGGTTATGGTCTTTGGGACTTCATTAACATGCTGTATATAGATGCTTTGATCATCTAGATCAGGTGACATTGATTAATGCATTAAGCCATTGGCTTGGCTGGAGTTAGTTCAGTAACATGATTGAACTGAAGTTAATAGAAAATTTGTGTATTTTGACATTAAGATTTTTATCATGTATACAGCATGGTAGCATTGTTTATTAGGGATCACAGAGGCTTGCACTTTCTCAGAAAAAATTAACCAGAAGCCAGCTTCAAAATACCTTTGTGGTTCCTTGGCAATACAACTAAGCTCAAAAAGTGCCTTCAGTAATACTTCTAATAGATTGCTTTGAAATGTTTTTGTTTAGTAGAGTTTTTTACTGACTGACTGATGATGATTTCAGACAACAATGGCTAAGGCTACAGACTTGATCTTTTCACTGTTCAATGTCACTTTAGCTTGACAGGTGCTTTTTGGCATGCTTCAGTACATACATGCATTCATCACGGATGTATCTTTGTCCTCCTTTGTGTTCCATTTCTCTTCACTAACAGCTCAAGGTGTCGGTTCACACCCAGTAGCTATAGTGCATGATGGCTTCTTTGCATTTGTAACAAAAATCATCCAAGTTTTCTGTAGTGGCTGGATAGATTGCAGAAGTGTTTCTGGTAGTGTTCTTAAACTGTAATGCTGTATGACGGGCTGAACATAGACTATTATTCCATCTGGTTACACATTTTAAATGAGCCATACACGCAGTATTGTCCTGTGCATGTGTTCATAATGTTTTCCAATTAATACCTTCTGTTCTATACTACATCTAGCATTGTGATGCAGATGTGCTACATACCTATCTAATGCTGGCTAGCTGCAATGTGTTGCTACACCAAACACACGCAACCAATCATTCTTTGTTTAACAAGCTACAGTAAACTCCATACAAAAAAAATGTTACAAAATGTAAATTAACAAGTAAAAGTTCGATTAAGGATTGTAGGAATAAAAGTATGAAGGGAGCTTGCCCATACCTAAAGATATACTAAACTAGTGAACATTTAATCCCTAATTCAGTCACGGGTACAGATAGGCTGAAGTAGAGATTAAATGTCAACCAGTATAGCTGCAGGTGTAGGTGATTGCCCTTGTTTCACTACTTTTAATTTCTATGATCCCTAATTGAATTTAAATTCCTAGTTTTTCCCTCTACTCGTGAGTAAAACTTAGATACAAAGTACAAAACTATCATACGTACAGTACATACCAACAACAGTAACAGTGATGGTCTCACTATCACTTCCAATAGGATTAGTTACAGTACATGTGTATATTCCACTATCACTTGTAGAAACATTATCAATGGAGTAGTTAGCACGGAACACTGCATCATCAATAGTATAAGTCACTCTAGTCATAGTAGTAGACTGTACTACTGGACCACTATCTTTTCTCCACGTAAATGTGTCTGGGGGAGACCCTCGTGACATACAAGACATCATAAGAGAAGAGCCTATTGCAATCACTATATTTGGTGATGAAGGTGGATCTATGGTTGGAACAGCTACAACATGTACATAAAAACAAGTAACATTTCAGCAGTTTAATAAGAAATACACTCACTTCTTCCATGAAAATACACACCCAGTCTTATTACTTGCTGAATTATGTCACTGTTGGAAGTTTGGCATGAGTATACACCTTCTACAAGAGTAGTAAATGTTCCACATTGCTGTAATTGGTTAATTCCAGCATAATCACCACTCAACACTGCTACACCATTGCCACGACATCTCTGACTGGCTATTTCACTACCACCAAAGTACCATCCACTTAATAGAGAGTTGTTAACAACACTGCCAGTACCATGTCCAGTCACACAATTTGCTAATAAATAAATTCCACCTCTTTCTGTGATGTATGTGTAATCTCTAAGCTGATTTTCACTAATAATAGCATCACTATCATTCACTACTCCAGTCACTGCAATACCTAATATACAGTATGTTGTTCACATTTGCACACATGATTGGGATATTATTACCTGATATACGAAGTGTTATTGGATCACTAGTATAGACTTCACCATCAATTATTATACCACAAGTGATGGTACCACCATCCTCTGCATTCAGATCATTACCAGTTATGTTTTGTGTTGTCTGACCATTAGGAAAACATCTTGAAACACCATTATTATAATTGATGTTAGTGTAACATCCTGTAGTGTTCCACTGGTAATCAATGGTGTTTGATGGTGAGGGATCCACCATACATGTCAAAGTGACACTACTCAATATGGGATAGTTGAAGGTGTTATTAGATCCATAAACTGGTGTACCAGCTGGATTCCTGACAATGGTGAGTGTTGGTGGGTACCCAATGATAAAATTATATTATGTATATGCAATATTTGCTGTGTCTAGCTTTGTACATCATATACTTGTTCACAAAAACATCCAGTGTGCATATAGCTGCATGCTGAATTGTATAGAGTAAGTTGTCTCTGTGGTTATGTAGGTCACAAAGTACAGTGGAACCTCAGTTATCCGAACCCCTTGGGACCAGGGGTGATCCATAAGTCTGAAAAGTCTGTATCTCTGAAACTGTGTATAAATAACCGTAAAATAGCATGAAGAAAATTATTTTAAATATCAGCTATTTTCAACTACTCTAATAGAACAGTCACTACTCTAATAGAGCAGTCATTTCTGTGGTTCGGTTAACCGAGAATCCGGATAAGTGGGGTCCAGATAACTGAGGTTCCACTGTATAATTAAGTGAGTAGTTCTGATGTAATTAGCTGAATTCTCTACAACATAAAATTTTGGCACTCTTAGAAGATTACCATCAAAAGTTGTCATACCTCTGACAAACAAATAACAATTGTACCTATAATCTATAATACTACAAGAAGACATTGAAAATTGAAACCAATAATGTTCAGGTCTTGACACTGAGATTTGTAGACAAGGGAATCAGTAAAAGTGGTAAGGCTCAGTCCTAATACACAGTAACATGCAGTACTGGCTACGCATGTTTGTGTGGGAAATTCTCTTTTATTTTCTCAGCTGTGTGACATATATATCAAGACACACGGTAGTGTGTCGTGCGGCCCAAGAAGCCGGCGCGCAACCCCGTGAGTATATTGACAGGAAGAAAGAAAACGCAATTTTCGCACCTCCGTAGCTCTGTGCTGCCTTGATGAAACAAGACAAATTTTGCTGTGTACATTCCCTCCAACTTCAGTACTCCACATTCCATATTTGAGCGAAATCGCTTCAGGCATTCCTGAGATATGCGACTTCAAAAATTGGCTTAGTTTCTTCGTTTTTTTTTTTTCTTCTTATTTTTCTTCCTCTTTTTGCACACTTACAAAAACTGCTATAAAACGCGAACGCGTTATCCGATTGCCTTGAAATTTGGCACACAGAAGGGGGGTATAAAGGCGCATCTCGGTACCAACATTGGCTGGAATACCATAAACAGGCAAAGAGTTATGAGCAATTATGCACGAAAAATAACACCAATATGTTGTCACGCCTACAGGGTAAACCGCGTAAGAGAAGAAGCTGAAAATCTGTGGGTGAATAGGTTAACTATTGAGCCTCAAACCTTTTGTGGTTTGAAAGAAATCGAGCTAAAAACCAGGAAGATACAGCGAAAAAATCAACAGTGTATAACAATTACGCAATCGAGATTAGCTATTTTTTTATATTTTATTATTATTATTATTATGCTTGCCACGCCTACCAGATAAACCACTTGGGGTAATGCTTTGAAAATCGCTGTACAGATGGAGTTATCATCTTAGAAAGGCTCTTCAGTGGTGTAGAAGAATCAGACTTAAAGCCACGGAGTTATAACACGAAATCCAACTTGGTGTAGCAAGTGCGAGATCGAGATACTCTAATAGAGCAGTCATCCTAATAGAGTAGTCACCCTGAACAGAATTCAAGAGATCAGTTAGAAATAAGTAACCTGTATAGAGATCAGCTACAAACAAATCACCCTGTAGAGAGTTCAGCTACAAACAATTCACCCTGTTCAGACATCAGTTAGAAGAAGTTTTCTTGTAGAGAGTTCAGTTAAAAACAAATCACCCTGTTGAAAGATCAGCTAGAAGATGTCACCTTGTAGATAGTTCAGTTACAAAGAAACCACCATGTAGAGAATTCAGCTACAAACTAGTGACCCTTTAGATACATCAGCTAGAAGAAGTTACCTTGTAGAGAGTTCAGCTACAAAGAAACCATTCTGTAAAGAGCTCAGCTGCAAACAAATCACCTATACAGAATTCAGCTACAAACAAATCACCCTGTAGAGAGATCAGCTAGAAGACGTTACCTTGTAGATAGTTCAGCTACAAACAATTCACCCTGTACAGAGCTCAGTTAAAAGAGGTTTCCTTGTAGAAAGTTCAGCTACAAACAAATCACCCTGTAGAGAGATAAGTAAGAAGAAGTTACCTTGTAGATCGTTCAGCTACAAACAATTCACCCTGTAAAGAGATCAGCTATAAGAAGTTACCTTGTAGAGAGTTCAGCTACAAAGAAACCATCATGTAGAGAATTCAGCCACAAACAAATCATGTATAGAGAGTTCAGCTACAAACAAATCTCCTTGTAGAGAGATCAGCTAGAAGAAGTTTCCTTGTAGAGAGTTCTGCTACAAACAAATCACCCTGTAGAAAGATCAGCTAGAAGAAATCACCTTGTAGAGAGTTCAGCTTCAAAGAAACAATCATGTGAGAGTTCAGGTACAAACAAATTGTCCTGTAGAGAGATCAGCTAGAAGAAGCTACCTTGTAGAGAGTTCAGCTACAAAGAAACCATCATGTAGATAATTCAGGTACAAACAAATCACCCTGTAGAAAGATCAGCTATAGAAGAAATCACCTTGTAGAGAGTTCAGCTACAAAGAATCTATCATGTAGAGAGTTCAACTACAAACAAATCACCCTGTAGAAAGATCAGCTATAGAAGAAATCACCTTGTAGAGAGTTCAGCTACAAAGAAACCATCATGTAGAGAGTTCAGCTACAAACAAATCGGCCTGCAGAGAGATCAGCTAGAAGAAATTACCTTGTAGAGAGTTCAGCAACAAAGAAACCATCATGTAGAGAGTTCAGCTGCAAACAAATCACCTGTAGAGAGTTAAGCTACAAACAACTTTCCCTGTAGAGAGATCAGCTAGAAGAAGTCACCTTGCAGGGAGTTCAGTTACAAAGAAATTAACCATGTAGAGAGTTCAGCTGCAAACAAATCACCTGTAGAGAGTTCAGCTAGAAACAAGTCACCCTGTAGAGAGATCAGCTAGAAACAAGTCACCTTGTAGAGAGTTCAGCTAGAAGAAGTCACATTGTAGAGCTACAAAGAAACTACCATGTAGAGTTCAGCTGCAAACAAATCACCCTGTAGAGAACTCAGCTACAAACAAATCGCCCTGTAGAAAGATTAGCTAGAAGAAGTTACCTTATAGGGAGTTCAGCTATGAACAGATCACCCTGTAGAGAGTTCAGCTACAAACAAATCACCCTGTAGAGAGTTAAGTTACAAAGAAACCACCATGTAGAGAGTTCAGCTGCAAAAAAAATCAATCACTCTGTAGAGAGTTCAGCTAGAAGAAGTCACCTTGTAGAGAGTTAAGCTGCAAATAAATCACCCTGTAGAGAATTCAGCTACAAACAAATCACCCTGTAGAAAGATCAGCTAGAAGAAGTTACCTTGTAGAGAGTTCAGCTACAAAGAAACCACCATGTAGAGAGTTCAGCTGCAAACAAATCACCTGTAGAGATTTCAGCTAGAAACAAATCACCCTGTAGAGAGATCAGCTAAAAACAAGTCACCCTGTAGAGAGTTCAGCCAGAAGAAGTCACATTGTAGAGAGTTCAGCTACAAAGAAACTACCACGTAGAGAGTTCAGCTGCAAACAAATCATCCTGTAGAGAGTTCAGCTAGAAGAAGTCACCTTTTAGAGAGTTCAGCTACAAAGCAACTACCATGCAAAGAGTTCAACTGCAAAAAACTCAATCACCTTGTAGAAAGATCGGCTAGAAGAAGTTACCTTGTAGAGAGTTCAGCTACAAAGAAACCACCAAGTAGAGAGTTCAGCTGCAAACAAATCACCTGTAGAGAGTTCAGCTAGAAGAAGTCACATTGTAGAGAGTTCAGCTACAATGAAACTCCCATGTAGAGAGTTCAGCTGCAAACAAATCACCCTGTAGAGAACTCAGCTACAAACAAATATGCAGTGTAAAAAGATCAGCTAGAAGAAGTTACCTTGTAGAGAGTTCAGCTACAACGAAACCACCATGTAGAGAGTTCAGCTACAAACAAATCACCTGTAGAGAGTTCAGCTAGAAACAAGTCACCCTGTAGAGAGATCAGCTAGAAACAAGTCACCTTGTAGAGAGTTCAGCTAGAAGAAGTAACATTGTAGAGAGTTCAGCTACAAAGAAACCACCATTTAGAGAGTTCAACTGCAAACAAATCACCCAGTAGAAAGTTCAGCTATGAACAGATCACCCTGTAGAGAGTTCAGTTAGAAACAAGGAATCCTGTAGAGAGATCACCTAGAAGTATCGCCTTGTAGAGAGTTCAGCTACAAACAAATCACCTGTAGAGAGTTCAGCTACAAACAAATCACCCTGTAGAGAGATCAGCTAGAAGAAGTTACCTTGTAGGGATTTCAGCTACAAACAAATCACCCTGTAGAGAGTTCAGCTACAAAGAAACCATTCTGTAAAGAGCTCAGTTGCAAACAAATCACTTGTACAGAATTCAGCTACAAATAAATCACCCTGTAGAGAGATCAGCTAGAAGAAATTACCTTGTAGATAGTTCAGCTACAAACAAATCACCCTGTAGAAAGATCAGTTAGAAGAAGTTACCTTGGAGAAAGTTCAGCTACAAAGAAACCATTTTGTAAAGAGCTCAGCTGCAAACAAATCACCTGTACAGAATTCAACTACGAACAAATCACCCTGTAGAGAGATCAGCTATAAGAAGTTACCTTGTAGATAGTTCAGCTACAAACAAATCTCCCTGTAGAGAGATCAGCTAGAAGAAATTACCTTGTAGAGAGTTCAGCTACAAAGAAACCACCATGTAGATAGTTCAGCTACAAACAAATCACCCTGTAGAGAGAGCAATTAGAAGAAGTCACCTTGTAGAGTGTTCAGTTACAAAGAAACCACCATGGAGATTTCTGTAATCAATATATGTGACCGGATTTGCGAAAAGGGGTCTTCCACACACATCCAATTCCGTAAACGTTGGAGACCATAACTCAGTGTTCAAGTAACATATTAACCTGAAAATTTCACCATGTATTCAGCTATAGTGGTGCTCACCACTGTCCAAATATCAAGGCAATAGCTCTTTCCAATCTGAAGTTATCAATTGTCAAAATTGGCAAATTGGATGTGTGTGGAAGACCCCTTTTCGCAAATCCGGTCAATATGTATTATACAGTATATATAATTTGTACATTTACTGATAAAATATTTAAAGTACATCTACTTCATCTTTTCTTCTTCCTGTAGTAAAGAAAAAAACATAGGTTAAAAAAGTCCCAAAGCTGGCCATAGGCTGGCTTTGGAGTATACAAATACAAAAAGAAATGAAATCTAATCCAAAACAGCCAAGCTGTAAAAAAATGTGTGCGGCCCTCAGAAAGGCTATGGTGAAAAAAGATGTGAAATCCAAGGTGGCGGCCAAGAAATGGCTGTGATGGTAGGTTAATGGTAAAAATTTTAATAATGACAATTCAAGTGGATTTTTGTGCCAAAACCAAGCGGCACCAAATTCACCTGAATTGTTGTTATTAAAATTTTTACCATTAACCTACCATCACAGCCATTTCTTGGCCGCCACCTTGGATTTCACATCTTTTTTCACCATAGCCTTTCTGAGGGCCGCACACATTTTTTTACAGCTTGGCTGTTTTGGATTAGATATATATATCAAGACACACGGTAGTGTGTCGTGTGGCCCAAGAAGCCAGCGCGTAACACCCGTCAGTATGTTGATAGGAAGAAAGAAAATGCTATTTTCGCACCTCCGTAGCTCTGTGCTTCCTTGATGAAACAAGACGATTTTTGCTGTGGACACTTCCTCAACCTTCAGCACTCCACATTCCAAATTAGAGCGAAATCGCTTCACGCATTCCCGAGATATGCGACTTCAAAAATTGGCTTAATTTCTTCATTTTTTTCTTCTCAAGTTCTTCCTCTTTTCGCACACTTACAAAAACTGCTATAAAACGTGATTGCTATATTCGATTGCCTTGACATTTGGCACACAGAAGGGGGGTATAAAGGCGCATCTCTGTACCAACTTTGGCTAGGATACGATAAAATAGAAAAGAGTTATGGTCGATTATCCACGAAAAATAACACCAATATGTTGTCACGCCTACAGGGTAAACCGCGTATGGGAAGAAGCTGAAAATCGGTGGGTGAATAGGTTAACTATTGAACCTCAAACCGTTTGTGGTTTGAAAGAAATCGGGCTAAAAACCAGGAAGATACAACAAAAAAACCAACAGCGTGTAACAATTATGCAATCGAGATTAGCTAATAAAAAACGACCACTTGCCACGACTACCAGATAAACCGCTAGGGGGAATGCTTTGAAAATCGCTGTATAGAAGGAGTAATCATCTTAGAAAGGCTCGTCAATGGTGTAGAAGAATCAGACTTAAAGCCACGGAGTTATAACACGAAATCCAACTTGGTGCAGCAAGTGCGAGATCGAGATACTCTAATAGAGCAGTCATCCTAATAGAGCAGTCAGCAGTCACCCTAAAGAGAATTCAAGAGATCAGCTAGAAATAAGTAACCTGTATAGAGATCAGCTACAAACAAGTCACCCTGTAGAGAGATCAGCTAGAAAAATTTACCTTATAGGGAGTTCATGCAACTATGGAAAGGGATAGTTCAACTAGAAGAAATCACCTTGTAGAGTTCAACTACAAAGAAACTACCATGTAGAGAGTTCAACTACAAACAAATCGCCCTGTAGAGAGATCAATAGAAGAAGTTACCTTGTAGAGAGTTCAGCTACAAAGAAACCATCATGTCGAGAGTTTAGCTGCAAACAAATCACCTGTAGAGAGCTCAGCTACAAACAAATCTCCCTGTAGAGAGATCAGCCAGAAGAAATTTCCTTGTAAAGAGTTCAGCTACAAACAAATCACCCTGTAGAGAGATCAGCTAGAAGAAGTCACCTTGCAGAGAGTTCAGTTACAAAGAAATCATCATGTAGAAAGTTCAGCTACAAACTAGTGACCTTGTAGAGACATCAGCTAAAAGAAGTTACATTATAGAGAGTTCAGCTACAGAGAAACTATCATGTAGAGAGTTCAGCTGCAAACAAATCACATGTAGAGAGTGCAGCTACAAGCAAATCTCCCTGTAGAGAGATCAGCTAGAAGAAGTTTCCTTGTAGAGGGTTCAGCTACAAACAAATCACCCTGTAGAAATATCAGCTAGAAGGAGTCACCTTGTAGAGAGTTCAGTTACAAAGAAATCATCATGTAGAGAGTTCAGCTACAAACTAGTGACCTTGTAGAGACATCAGCTAAAAGAAATTACCTTGTAGAGAGTTCAGCTACAAAGAAACCATCATGTAGAGAGTTCAGCTGCAAAAAAATCACCTGTAGAGAGTTCAGCTACAAACAAATCTCCCTGTAGAGAGATCAGCTACCTTGTAGAGAATTCAGCTACAAACAAATCACCCTCTAGAAAGATCAGCTAGAAGAAGTCACCTTGTAGAGAGTTCAGTTACAAAGAAACCATCATGTAGAGAGTTCAGCTGCAAACAAATCTCACTGTAGAAAGATCAGCTAGAAGAAGTCACCTTGTAGAGAGTTCAGCTACAAAGAACCATCATGTAGAGAGTTCAGCTGCAAATAAATCACCTGTACAGAATTCAGCTACAAACAAATCTTCCTGTAGAAAGATCAGCTAGAAGAAGTTACCTTGTAGAGAGTTCAGCTACAAAGAACCATCATGTAGAGAATTCAGCTGCAAACAAATCACCTGTAAAGAGTTAAGCTACAAACAAATCTCCATGTAGAGAGATCAGCTAGAAGAAGTTACCTTGTGGAGAGTTCAGCTACATAGAAACCATCATGTAGAGAGTTCAGCTGCAAAGAAATCACCTGTAGAGAGTTCAGCTACAAACAAATCACCCTGTAGAGAGATCAGCTAGAAGAAATTACCTTGTAGAGAGTTCAGTTACAAAGAAACCACCATGTAGAGAGTTCAGCTTCAAAGAAATCACCCTGTAGAAAATTCAGCCACAAACAAATTGCCCTGTAGAAAGATCAGTTAGAAGAAGTTACCTTGTAGAGAGTTCAGCTACAAAGAAACCATTCTGTAAAGAACTCAGCTGCAAACAAATCACCTGCACAGAATTCAGCTACAAACAGATCACCCTGTAGATAGTTCAGATACAAACAATTCACCCTGTAGAGAGATCAGCTAGAAGAAGATACTGTACCTTGTAGATAGTTCAGCTACAAACAAATCACCCTGTAGAGAGATCAGCTAGAAGAAGTTACCTTGTAGATTGTTCAGCTACTAACAATTCACCCTGTAGAGAGGGCAGCAAGAAGAAGTCACCTTGTAGAGTGTTCAGTTACAAAGAAACCACCATGGAGAGTTCTGTAATAAATATATGTATTATATATATATATTATATAATTTGTACATTTACTGATCAAATCAGAAATATTTAAAGTCATTTACTGATAAAATCAGAAATATTTAAAGTACATCTGCTTCATCTTTTCTTCTTCCTGTGGTAAAGAAAAAAAGACAGGTTAAAAAAGTCCCAAAGCCGGCCTATTTTGTGGTATACAAATACAAAAAGAAATGAAATCTAATCCAAAACAGCCAAGCTGTAGAAAAAGAGTGCGGCCCTCAGAAAGGCTATGGTGAAAAAAGATGTGAAATCCAAGGTGGCAGCCAAGAAATGGCTGTGATGGTAGGTTAATGGTAAAAATTTAATAACGATAGTTCAGGTGAATTTGGTGCCGCTTGGTATTGGAGCAAAATTCACCTGAATTGTGGTTATCAAAATTTTTACCATTAACCTACCATCACAGCCATTTCTTGGCCGCCACCTTGGATTTCACATCTTTTTCACCATAGCCTTTCTGAGGGCCGCACTCTTTTTTTTTACAGTTTGGCGGTTTTGGATTAGATTTCACTTCTTTTTATATTTGTATACCCCAAAGCCGGCCTATGGCTTTTTTAACCTATCTTTTTTTTCTTTACCACAGGAAGAGAGAAAGATGAAGAAGTTTTATATACTTTCACTAATTCTGTTTTTATCAGTAAATGTACAAATTATATATATATATATATATATATATATATATAATAATACATTTATTACATGTTAATTATTCTCTACAGATAACTTGTTTGCAACTCTCTACAGGGTGATTTGTTTGTAGCTGAACTCCCTAATAGGTAACTTCTTCTAGCTGATCTTTCTACAGGGCGATTTGTTTGTAGCTAAATTCTCTACAGGGTGATTTGTTTGCAGCTGAACTCTCTACATGGTAGTTTCTTTGTAGCTGAACTCTCTACAATGTGACTTCTTCTAGCTGAACTCTCTACAGGGTGACTTGTTTCTAGCTGATCGTTCTACAGGGTGACTTGTTTCTAGCTGAACTCTCTACAGGTGATTTGTTTGCAGCTGAACTCTCTACATGGTGGTTTCTTTATAGCTAAACTCTCTAAAAGATGGCTTCTCCTAGTTGATCTCTCTATAGGGTGATTTGTTTGTAACTGAACTCTCTACAGGTGATTTGTTTGCAGCTGAACTCTCTACATGGTGGTTTCTGTATAGCTAAACTCTCTACAAGGTGAATTCTTCTAGCTGATCTCTCTACAGGGTGATTTATTTGTAGCTGAACTCTCTACAGGTGATTTGTTTGTAGCTGAACTCTCTACAAGGTGATACTTCTAGCTGATCTCTCTACAGGATGACTTGTTTCAAACTGAACTCTCTACAGGGTGATCTGTTCATAGTTGAACTTTCTACTGGGTGATTTGTTTGCAGCTGAACTCTCTACATGGTGGTTTATTTGTAGCTGAACTGTCTACAAGGTAACTTCTTCTAGCTGATCTTTTTACAGGACATATTTGTTTGTAACTGAGTTCTCTACAGGGTGATTTGTTTGCAGCTGAACTCTCTACATGGTAGCTTCTTTGTAGCTGAACTCTCTACAATGTGACTTCTTCTAGCTGAACTCTCTGCAGGGTGACTTGTTTCTAGCTGATCTCTCTACAGGGTGGGTGCCTTGTTTCTAGCTGAACTCTCTACAGGTGATTTTTTTTGCAGCTGAACTCTCTACATGGTGGTTTCTTTGTAGCTGAACTCTCTACAAGGTAACTTCTTCTAGCTGATCTTTCTACTAGGTGATTTGTTTGTAGCTGAATTTTCTACAGTGTGATTTATTTGCACTACAAGGTGACTTCTTCTAGCTGAACTCTCTACAAAGTGATTGATTTTTTTGCAGTTAAACTCTCTACATGATGGTTTCTTTGTAGCTAAACTCTCTACAAGGTGATTTCTTCTAGCTGATCTCTCTACAAGGTGATTTGTTTGCAGCTGAACTCTCTACATGGTGTCTTTGTAACTGAACTCTCTACAGGGTGATTTGTTTGTAGCTGAACTCTCTACAGGGTGATCTGTTCGTAGTCTCTACAGGGTGATTTGTTTGCAGCTGAACTCTCTACATGATGGTTTCTTTGTAGCTGAACTCTCTACAAGGTGACTTCTTCTAGCTGATCTCTCTACAGGGTGACTTGTTTCTAGATGAACTCTCTACAGGTTGACTTGCATGTAACTGAATTGTCTATCAGATTAACTGTTTGTAGCTGAATTCCATACAGAATATTTTGCAATGTAATATAATTCTATAATGGAGTAAGTTACAATGTAGCTGAATGCTCTATTATGGTGACTGTTCTATTAGAGTATCTTGATCTCGCATTTGCTACACGTAGTTGCCTTTCGAATCATAACTCAGTGGTTTGTAATCTGATTCTTCTGTACTACTGCAAGGACTTTCTATGATGATTATTCCAGCTACATACTGATTTTCAGCTCACTGCTCTAAGCGGTTTGCCTAGTAGATATGAAAACTAATAGTTTTTTTATTCATAAAAATCGATTGCATGATTTTGACACAGGTTGGGTTTTGTATCATATCTCCATTGGCTTTATCTCAATTCCTTTCAAACCACAAAAAGGCACTCCTACGATGGCTACTCCATCTACATATCAATTTTCAACTCATTCCTCCAAGGGGTTTACCCTGTAGGCGTGACAGACCTTCGACCTTATTTTATGCAAATAATCAGTCATAACTCCGTGAATGTTCATCAGATTCCTACCAAAGTTGGTACTGAGATCCGCCTTAATGAGCCCTTCAAGTGTACCAAATTTCAGCCCTATCCGAGTATGAATTCGTGTTTTATGGCGAGTTTTGCCAAGTGTGCAAAATGAAGATTAAAAAAACGAAATTTTGTTCGCTGGTATCTCAGAAATGGCTGGACCGATTTTCTTCAAATTTGGTATGTAGACTCCCATAACTGGCCGACACGTCTGTAGCAAATTTGGTTCCAATCGGATAAGGGAACACAGAGTTACATAGGTGTGAAAATTGCATTTTCTTTCTTCCTGTTGATATATTCACCGTGTGGCGCGCCGGCTTCTTGGGCCGCACGACACACTATCGTGTGTCTTGATATACCATCATGAGTTTTGATGTTATAAATCAAGCTATATACCGAACATACTGTTATGTAAACTGTATAGTTATTAACAATAACCAAAAGGTTAACCAAAAGGTAAACTTCAGACACAGTATTCATAGTTCCCAAACACATAGCATATGGGACCAATTGTTACTTTATAATGCACCAAGGGAATGCTCTATAAACTTTTATTTTTACAGTCTTTTAAAGCTATCTTTTAGCTATTCCATAGAAACTGACTAGTATTAATGGTCTGTGTGGTGTATGGACTAAAATTATGCAAAGTACATTTCATCGGTACTTGTATTGGGGACTGTGTTAGTATAGTGACGTCCCGATCGTCTACAGTCTCATCTCGCCCCGATGTCGACGGATACAACTGCTGCTCACACGCGTGTGCACACACAACATTCTTATTAATGCACACTAAGGTATTACATCACACACTCTAACTAGCATACTACTCTAAGTCAGTCAGTGTCACTGGCATTTCCAACATCATCCGGGGGGGGGGATGGATGGCCTGGGTCCATTCTGAGATTCGATGCTTTGCTCTACCAGCTGCCATACGCGTCGGTCACTTCTCTAATGCCGGTTCCAAACTCTTTTCTTCAGTGTTCTTGTCAGCAGGTTGTAAGGTTGGAGAGACAGTTGTTTCCACACTGGTAACTTCTAAGGGGTATAGCTTCACAATGGGGCGATTCGTACGGCCTGTACTTGTTCAAATGTTTGCAGCTCTTACAAGACCATCATTTCCGGTGAGTAGTTCTTCAATCACGGCTAAGTGCCAGCTCAGTCGAGACCCATCATCATGAACCTGCACGACATCTCCCACTTTCACTGACTGGTTGTTGTTCCCTTGTGATCTGTGAAACTCCCTTAAGGAAGTTAAGTACTCGTGTTTCCATCTACTTTGGAAATGGTTGAGTAGTAAGGAGAGCCTCTAGCATTCTTGCGCATCTGGCTACTTGCACTGCCATAGTCTGGATCTTGTAGGTCTTCTTCTGTCACTAACATGTGAGGAAGTGTCGTAATCCTCCTGCCATGAAGCAGATAGGATGGAGTTAATGGTTCTGGGTACCTTGGATCCTCTGACAAGTACGTCAGTGGCCTGTCATTTAAAGTGGCCTCCACTTCTACTACTAAGGTCTGAGGGAGATGCGTGCTCTGCCAAGCACTCTCTTCAAGGCTGCCTTAGTCAATCCTATGAGTCTCTCCCAGTACCCACCATACCAAGGTGCCCTTTTTGGGATGAACTTCCACGTGACCCCATGCCTACCAATGGATGTTTCTAATTTCTTTGAACTGAGCATTTCTTTCAGCTCCTCCGCTGCCGAGAGATATGTGGATGCGTTGTCTGACATTATGATATGTGGGAGGGATTTTCGACTGACAAATCTTCTGAAGGCGAGTAGGAATGTTTCGGCGATCAAGTCAGCCACAACTTCCAAGTGAATTGCCTGAGTGGTAGCACATGTAAATAAACAAATATACACCTTACTCTCTCCACGGTCACTCTGGATGTACAAGGCACCAGTAAAGTCAACTCCGGTGATGGTAAATGGGGCTACATCTCTCAGACGGTTCTTAGGCAATGGTGCTGATTCTGGAGCAGGATATGGCTTTCCATGGTGACGTTTGCAGATAGTGCAGTGTCTCAGGAGTCCTTTAATGTACTGTCTGCCTGATGGAACCCAGTATTGTTGCCTTAGAGCTGTGAGTGTGCTGTTCACACCTCCATGGAAGAGTGATTTGTGAAGGGAGTAAATCAATAACTTGGTGAAGGTGTGCTTCTGAGGAAGGAGGTATGGGAATCTTGCAATATCACTTAGTGGAGCATTATGGATGCATCCACCACATCTGACAAATCCATCATGGTTAAGGAAAAGTCGTAACTGTCTTACTAGGATTGGAGTCTTGCTACTGCGTTTATTACCGTGTTGAGATTTGAGGGCTGAAATTCCAATAGTGAAGATTTGTTCTTGACAAGTTTTAATCCACTTCATCCTTGTGGTGTTAAGCTCAGTTGGGGTTAGTGGACCAGTGGCTCTTGACTGCTGACGTTGCTTGAGGTTGTTAATAAACCATTGAACATATGCTGTCACTGCTAGTACTCGCTCAAGGGAGCTGTAGTTGTCTGGAGTGATTATCCTGTGTAAGCCAGTTTTGCTCTGAATGGGAGGTGCTGGAATGACAAATTCTTCTGCTGTTAGTGCTGCTACATATAGTTGAGACACTGATTGTATGTCCCATGATGGCCACTTCCTTTCATCAAGTAGCCAGCTTGGTCCATGCCACCATAACAATGAGGTATGAAACTGGTTGAAGGTAAGGCCTCTGGTAAGGAGGTCTGCTGGATTGTCACTGGATGGACAATGTTTCCAGGTAGCAGTAGGAGGAAACTGTTCAATCTCTTCCACTTGATGTTGATGAATGAGGGTAGCACTTTAGTGCTCTGACAACACAGTACAGTTTGGCTATCAGTCCACATAAAATTGGTGAGCTTTAAACAGAGAGATTCAATAACAAAGCTGGCTAGCTCTGCTGCAACGACAGCATGCAGCTATCAGTTCAAGTTTGGGAAGAGTAATCTGTTTCAATGGCGCAACACGTCCTTTGGCCATCACAAAACTAGTCTGCTCTAGGTTAGATAGATAGGCTACAGCACCATATGCCTTGGTGCTGGTATCTACAAATACATGTAGCTGCAATGAGGTGGTTGAAGTAATGTCTGGAAAAATACTCTATTAATTGAGATTACATTGGACTTAAGGATGTCAGCTAGTATGCCTGTCCATTCTTCCAGAATATCTTGATCTAATGGCTCATCCCACATGACGCGTTGCTGCCATAGTCGCTGCATTAGTAACATAGCTCAAACAAATATCGGGTTAAGGAAGCCGAGGGTATCAAAGAGTTTGGATGAGCCCTGGAGCACCTCTCGCTTAGTCGTCAGCGGTGTAGTGGAGTGATTAAGTTCCTTCAAGGTTAATGATAGTGTATCAAGGGAGGTGTCCCAGTGTACTCCCAGAACAGTAGTTAACTTATTCTTGTCTGCAGAGCTTTCCCTTTGTGCAATGTCCACTAACTGTCTGCTGTTGGATGCCCAGGCTCTCAGGTTAAACTTAGCTGCTGATAGGATCAATCTGGCCTGGCTGTAGAACTGCAATGTCTCTTCTTCTGACTTGAACACTGTAACTATATTATCTACATACAGGTTAGACCATATGTTATGAGAGACAGGTGTGTTGGATTGCAGCAAATGGCGGTTCAAAGTGGCAAATAACATGAAGGGAGAGCTTACAGGCCAAAGAGCACTGTGCAAAATCTGTATGTGTCAAACTTACTGCTAGGATCAGACGGGTCTGAAAGCCATAAAAATCTAGTGAAATCACGATCCTTGACATTAAGACTAATATGAAGGAAGGCCTTCTCAATATCTGTTGAGACACCATACTTGTTGAGACGAAAACGAAGAATGATTGACACTACCGATAATCGGATCGGTAATCGGTAGAAGCCGATAATTAGCTGTTTTTACCATAATCGGAAATCGGTTGTAATGGGCTGTGGCCAGCAGATTATTAGTCTATTCAGCTTCAGCAGCTGCAGTACCACTGGAGGGCTAGTGTCAAAGGCTCTGGTATGTACTTGGGTAATTTGTTTATGTTTTGTGGTAACCGCAAAGATAAACAGTGATGGTTCAGGCCCTAGCCCACTTGTCTGACTAGCAACTTTGAGTGCATAATTTCACAGAATTGGCTTTACTAGCTCTACTTTTAATGGAATGAGCACAAGTATAATTGTAGAGACCTACAATCGGGTATCGGTTAACTATCGGTAAAACAGGGTAAAAATATATCGGATATCAGTTTTCCCTAAAAAGTGGGAATCGGTACAACTCTACACTAGATCAATAAGAAAGGGTGGACCGGTCAGAAGACAGTCATTGAGACTAGGTTGGTCTGCAGATCCTCGGCAGCTGCAGTCATACACAATGCGAATAGGTGTAGTACTGGAATTTTTCCACACTGGGTGGTGTGGTATGTAGTGGACAGCACTGCTACTGGTAGATGTTACCTGTTCAATGAAACCTCGGTCGATTTGTTCTTTTAATATTCTGTCATAGGTCTGTAACATGCCAGGTGTCTGTGCGAGTCTATGCACAAGTGATCATGTCCTGCCGTGTCATATAGAGTAGTTGTTGGGAAGGGGCAGGTGGTCATCTTTCCAGGGAAACCTGGCAATGTAGGAGCCATCTTCTTGCTGAATTATGTGACTATTGGAATACTGCTCCAGGAAGGTCTTGTCTGAGAGGTTGGTAGTGACTCCAGCATCTTCCACTTCCCAAAACCTTTGCAAGTCTTGTACATCATTCTCATGGCTCATGGTCACAGCTACATTAAGGAAGCTTGATACAGAGTGGTGGGATTGTGGAACTGGTAGTGGCCCGGACAACACATACCCCAGTCTGGAACTAACAGCTGTAGGACCATCACCTCTAACAACATGGTCACCAATGAAATTCCAATAGAAATCTACTCCAACAAGAGAGATATCTCGATGTTCTCACCACTAGAGACAGGGTGGGCCAATGGAAGACCCTTCAAATATGATACATCAGAAAGTGTAGTTCTTACAGTGTTGTTAAGTGGAGCAGCAATGTCTGGGACCACAAGTGCTGAAATTGGCATCAGGTCACCTGTTGATGTCTTGAGGTTGATGATTACATTGTCCAAACGTCGGAGGACAGGTTGTGTTGAGCCAAACAAAGTCAAGCTAATGTGCTCAGAGTTGTGAGGGACCACCTCTAACAAGTGGGCAAGCTACTCAGTTAGAAACGATCACTGAGATCCTTCATCAAATAGTATGTGAGTTTCAGTCTGTATGCTGCCATTTATCACAGTTGTTATTGTGGTCTTCAATAAACAAACAGTGTCTCTAGTTAGCTGTGGTGGAACAACGGTGGTAAGGGATGTAGTTAAATCTGTACCTGTAGCAGAGTTGGAAGGTGGCTGACCTTGGTCACTTGTTGTGGTACCAGAGTTGTTAGAAGGGGCAGAGCTGGAGCTGGAATTGGTAGAGGTGGAACTGTTGCAAATACTGGTGTGATGTTTTCCATTGCATTTTTGGCACCGATTCCTTGAGGAGCACTGTGAAACATGATGATGTGCAAGACAGTTGAAGCAGAGTTTCTCTTGCTTGATGATTGCTACCCGTGATTGCTGATCTTTGTGCACTTCACAATTGGTTGGGGTATGGTTTCCCTTACAGTATGTACACATTGGTTGTTTAGTGGTGTGCTCTCTTGGTTTCTGGCTACTTTTCTTGCCTGTTGAGGTGAAGAATGAAGCAGTCGGTAGTCTATCCTGACTTGTAGAGTGGAATGCCTGATGGCCGGCTTCAAAGATCTGTAATTCCTTAATGATGGCTTTCTGTAGTTCATCAACTGTCCACTCACTGCTATCATGTGCTCTGGCCATGTTCTTCTTGGTCTCTTCGGGTAGCTTTCCAAGCATAATCGGTACCAGTAGTGTTTCCAGGGAATCAGGTGACTTGCCAAGTGACTCTAAACATCGGATGTGACCTTCGATTGTATCATAAAATGATAGCAGGCTAGCAAGCTTGTTCACAGGCCTAGGAGTGTCCAGCAGGGCTTGGATATGTGCCTTAATTAATTTGTCTGGTTGCCCATAATGACCCTTGAGCAGATCAACAGAGTGTTCATAATTAGTGTTAGTTAGTGGAAGCCCTGTAATTACTCTAGCTGCCTCACCCTCCAGCTGAGCTCTCAGGTAGCTCAGTTTCTGTACTCCACAAAGGTTTGGGTTAAGGTGGATAGCAGACTCAAAACAGTCCCAAAATGACTGCCAGTTCAAGGGATCACCACTATACTTGGGTATTTCTAGTTTCGGTAATCTTGTTACGCACTGAGGGGACGGAAGAGTATCACCTGGTTCTTGGCAGGCAGGTTCAAGTGGTTTTTTGGAACTCTCATGGTGAGTAGCCATTGGGCTGTGTAGAGAGGAGCTTGAGCCTGAGGTAGCTGATGGTGGTTGTGGGAATGAACCTTAGCTGCTATCACTGGCTATTTGTTGGGGCAAGGTAGTGAGTTTGTGAGTAGCTATAGCAATCTTTTGTGAGAGGGTTGATTGCATCTCCTCTGAGTCGATAATCATTTCTTCAAACTCCTCTTCGTCTTCTAAGGTGTCGAGAATGTCTTTATCTATATCCTTAATCACGGTGGCCTTGTGCTTTAACTGTTTGAGGTAGTCCTCCAAACGTGCTCTGTCCTCCAGCTCTACCTTATCACGTGGTTGCCTCTCAAATATAGCATCAATGTTCTCTAGTAACTTCCTGAGATGCGATTTGTGGCCGCCACGCTTGCGACGTAACTTCTTAAGAGCGTCCATCATAAGTGAGCTGAAAAAAAAACACAACAACAACGATCGGACATGAAGTCTTGCTTACCTTCCGGGGTACCATTAGTGGAATCCGATTATGCCATGGTACAACAGCTTCTAAGTGGCTGGTTAGAAGACTACTCAACGAAGTGGAAGGCGAAGAAAATATCCTGGTTGTGGTACCAACAATATTGGGGACTGTGTTAGTATAGTGACGTCCCGATTGTCTACAGTCTCGTCTCGCCCCAATGTCGACGGATACAACTGCTGCTCACATGCTCGTGCACACACAACACTCTTATTAATGCACACTAAGGTATTACATCATTCACTCTAATTATAGCATACTACGCTAAGTCAGTCAGTGTCACTGGCATTTCCAAAAACTTGTCATAAATCACAACTATGCTTCAGTAGATAATATGATGTAGCATGTGATAATGTAGCTCAAGAAATTCAAACCTGAGATACAACTGATCAGTTTTACAATACATAGATAATACACTGTTGGTTAAAATATTACGTGACCTGATCTGCAAAACCTGTGTATTTTTGAATTTTGTTTCATTACATTTTCTTTACCCAGATGGCTAAAAAAGTGGTCAACTGAAATTTCAGCCCTATAGGTTGAGATGCCATGAAGGTATGTATTGTGAGGCTGATTTCTGATCAATATTGTTTATGTAAAACAGTACAAACATTCATGATCCTTCCCATTTCCTTCATTGACAGCAAAAGACGTCAATTTGGGGTAGCACATACCGTGGTATGAATTGACTTCATGCACACAAGTGATTCTAGTGATGCAATGTGTCACTTTCATACTTCAGATCAAACTAACCAACTGGACTAAATTCGTAATGTAGCCCAGGCTACAACTGAGCAGTAATTATATAGACATAATGATCAAAATTGATTGTTTGGATTGATTAATACTCATGGGATTAGTATGTGATTTGGCCATGAGAACCACTCAGATGGAAAACATTTTGTTATACTTGCTACCCTACAAGTTGAAAAACATTTTGCTAAAGTGAGAACTAGTGCTATGGCTTATTCACCAAGTGTTTTCACGCATTTTAAAGTATGGACCATGCCCTCATCATGAAATTACCACTCTACCTGAAGTAACCACTCTACAAGCAAGCTTACTTATCTAGGCCTTTAGTTATAATCTACCATAAATGATTCAATAGCACACAACATTAAACTCATGCATCCAAAATTCTTCATAATATCTCTAGAATTTGTCCACTCATCATGACCAAATATTAATACATCCAGTGGTTGAACTTGCATTGGCTTGGTTGAACTTGCATTGGCTTGGGTGATTAATCATCTGCAAGCCTGATATGGATTTGAATGTCACATATTAGCTGTAACACAGGGCATTCAGGGGTTTTGCTGAGGGCTGTTGGACATACATATTAGGTAGAACCCTATGCATGTGTTAGTAGGGACCACAAAGGAGTAGGTGTGGTCCACGAAATAATATCACCCGAAATCCAACCTCAATTTTCCCAGACGACGATGAAGCAGTATAAACCCAAAAAAGCTTTCAGATCTACCTGAAACGCTTCTAACAAGTTGATACGGAATTTTAATTTTTTTTATTCAACGGAATTTTCTACTGACTGAGTAACTGACTGACTGACTGATGCCTTCAGACAAACGTAACTCGATAACGGCTAAGGCTACGGGCTTGATTTTTTCACTGTTCGAAGTCGCTTCAGCCCGACAGGTGCCTTTTGGCATACTGCAGTACGTACAATGCATTCTTCATGGACTTACCAGTGTCCTCTTTTGTGTCCCATTCATCATTGCTGACAGCAAAAAGTGTCGATTTGGCGATAGCACGTGATGGCTTCCCTTCGTAATGGAAATCGTTGGTATTTTTCATAGTAGCTGTTTTGAAAGTGGAGGTGCTTTTCAAACAGTTCTTGATTCCTACTGCTGTGTAATGGGTTGAACATAGCCAACAGCGAAGCATAATGAATACTTCACTTTTCAGACAATATTTAATATAATTGGGGTGTGCAGCACAATTTCTTTCTATTGGTATGCATGGATTGCAGAGGTGCTTTATGAACAGTTCTTGATTCGAAATGCTGTGCAATGGGTCAGGGCCAGAGCCCACGGTCTGGCCATTCACTTTTCAGCTATTTGATTAATTAGTGAAAAAAGATTGAGATACTCTAATAGGGCAGTCATCAAAATATACTCTAATAGAACAGTCGTCGTGATACTCTAATAAAGCATTCAGTACTTACAGTCTAAGCCATGACATCTGTGTTAACTGTCTTAAAATACCCAGTGAGTCATCTGCATGGCACACTGCATTGAGCTAATTGATCATGCATGTCATGCATTAGCATGCAGTTGCAATCTAAAACTAAACTTTCATGTTGAGAAATTTTTTGTGTACATTATGAAAACAAACTTAGCTACTAGCTATAATAGTCAGATATGAAACTCAATTAATTGGTAATGTAGCACAAAATTATCATTGATGTTAACAAAAAGAAGAGACTTTGCATAGCCTCCAGATGCCATTTCAGAGTATCTATTTTCAAAAGTTTCCTTGGGGGAGCATGCCCCCTGACTCCTCTAACTTAGCATGCTGTGTGTACTTATAGCACATGCAGTTAAGTAACACACCAAAGTAGATAATGTCTGATTTACAGATCATATTAGATCAGTAAAAACTGAGTATTGTGTATGACTATGACCTTCATTACAGTTGTACCTTCATTACAGTCCATGGATGGCCGGACCACTCAAAATCTCTGGGCTCCAGCCCTGCAATGGGTTGAACATAGCTGGCAACAAAGCGTAATGGATAGTTCACTTTTCAGACAATAAGGGGCTGGGCATTTCAGATGCGGTATGCATGGGTTCACCAGTCATAATAAAATTATTTACAAAAAAAGTTAACAAACAAGTAAACGAAAAAATTTGGAATTTTCAACTAGAGTAGGGACCATAGCACATCGATAAAAGTACTGCAACAAGTTGGAGTAGTCCATGATATTAAATCACAGTGTGATAGAAAAGCTGAATGGAGTGACACTCACCTGACTGACTGTTATCACCTGATTTTTATTTTGTTATTTGTATCACTACATGACACGTCATTGAGGTCACTACATGTTTTGTTGTATAAATAGGGCATTTAAATGCATATTGTTGCCTTCCAAATTAGCCCTCAATAAAGTGAACTGTTAAGCTGCGATTCTTCGTCGGATTCTTCTTGCCCTGATTCCTCTGGCGGCTGGCGTGCTGTTACACCTGGTGACAGGAGTGGTCGATTCGTTCTACGGCTACTAAGCTTGCTAGCTAGCTCGCGTATGCTGCGCTCGGGGAGGAGCTACCGACCTGAGACAGAACCAGCAATGTCAGAAGTAGCAGAGCTACTGAAGGCCTGGATGGAGGAATCCCGCAGACAAGAGGAGAACCGCAGAGAAGAACGAGAACTCTTCGAGAAGGCACGACTAGAGGAACGTTGGCAATATGACGAAGAGAGACGCCTTGAACGGGAAACCAGCAGGAGGCACTATGAAGAATTAGTTCGAGGGCTAACCGAGGGAAGGCCGCGTCGTGTAGAGGTGGGACCAGAGTCGCTAAAGCTTACGAAACTGGCTGAGAATGATGACATCGAAGCTTTTCTCACCACCTTCGAGAGAGCTGTGGAAGCCCATGGCGTGGACAGAGACAAGCGGGCAGCAATTCTAGCCCCTCAACTTACTGGGAAGGCACGATTGGCTTATGCTGCAATGAGCGACCACGACGCAAAGGACTATGACAGAGTAAAAGCAGCCATTTTTCGTCGTTACGACATCAATGAAGAGACCTACCGACGACAATTCCGTGATGTGAGGCCAAAGGAGAATGAAACTCCTGTGGAGCTTGTTATCCGTATCCAGGATCTGGCAAAAAAGTGGCTGAAGGGACGTGCAGATCGCCAGGCAGTGGTCGATGAGTTGGTGAAGGAGCAATTTGTGGAGGTCCTGCCTGAGGAGATTAAAGTATGGGTCAAGGAGAGGAAACCGCGGACTAGTGAGGAAGCTGGTGGACTGGCTGAGGACTACAGACAAGCCAGGAAGCGGGATCTTTGGGTTCCTGGTATGGAGCCAAAGAAAAGCAGCCAAAGGACATGTTTTACCTGTAAGCAACCTGGTCATCTGGCGAGAGACTGCCCTACGAAGGTGGCAACAGGAGTGTCCTCAAAAGGGGAGGATGCTACGAAGGGAGAGACTGCTGTAAAGGGAGAGAGGAAGAAACGGGAGGACAAGCCCTTAGTATGTTACAATTGTGGAGGTAGGGGGCATACGTCAAGGCAATGCCCAAGTGGCTCATTTTATTGTGGGGCAAGGAGTCCTTACAAATCCTCTAAGAGTAAGTTTTTGAGTAGGTGTGAGGGTATGGTGGAAGGTCAGTTGGTATCTGATATTGTATTAGATACTGGTTGTTCTAGGACCTTAGTCCATAGTGACCTTGTCAGTG
Source organism: Dysidea avara (assembly GCF_963678975.1). Taxonomy (NCBI): domain Eukaryota; kingdom Metazoa; phylum Porifera; class Demospongiae; order Dictyoceratida; family Dysideidae; genus Dysidea; species Dysidea avara. The sequence goes on along the minus strand of NC_089279.1, from coordinate 24,658,069 downwards.
ACGAGAAGCTGAGACAGGGTGAGGCTGTTACAGTCCAGTGTGCTCACGGGGATACTGTGGTGTATCCTCTTGCCAATGTGGAGTTGGAAGTGCATGGACAGGCTGTGTCAGTGGAGACTGCGGTATCAGAGACTTTACCACAGTCCGTGTTGTTGGGGACAGATGTTCCTGAGCTGTTGAATTTGTTGAGAGCCAATGATGGTGGACAGGCCCTCATGGTGGTTACTAGGCGTCAGGCCCTAGCACAAGCAGCCCAGTTAGAGCAAGGGGAATCAGCTGATTCTTCCAGTAGTGTAGAGCCTGTACAGGAACCTGAGGTAGCCACGGGACAACCGGAGGAGCAAATGAGTGTTTCTCCTAGTGTGGATAGCAACGAGCAGTCTGTGTTGTCAAGTGAGTTTGATTTTGGTGATGACATGTTTGTTGATGATAGGGCTGTAAGATCAAAGAAGTCACGATCAGACAAGAGGAAGGACCGGTATGAATGGGCATGTCTTAAGAGGCTTCAAGAAGATATCCCCAATGTGAATCAGTCTAAACAGGAGCTGCGTAAGCTGCAGGATGAGGTTCCGGGCATTCGGGATATGAGGGGGAGAAGCCCTAAGCTGTTTGTTGAGCAAGATGGTCTGCTGTATCATGTGTGGACCCCGAAGAAACCAGGGGAAGCTGTAGAACAACTGGTTTTACCAGAGCAGTTCCACCAGATAGTGTGTAAGTTGGCTCACACTATCCCACTAGCAGGTCACCTTGGTAGAGACAAGACTGTTAAGAGAATCAGTAGACGGTTCTTTTGGCCAGCTCTATTCCGTGATGTGGCAGACTACTGTCGCCGATGCCCTGAATGTCAGCGTACTGCAAAGGGAAGCCATCGGAGAGTACCTCTAATACCTCTACCAATAATGAAGGAGCCTTTTGAGCGTATAGCTTTGGACATTGTTGGTCCTCTGCCCCGCAGTAGAAGAGGTAACCAGTATATATTGGTAGTGTGCGACTATACTACTAGGTATCCAGAGGCCATGCCTCTTCGTTCCATTGATGCAGGTACAGTGGCAGAGCACCTGATCCAGTTATTTGCTCGTGTGGGCATTCCAAGAGAGATTCTGTCGGATCAAGGCACCAACTTCATGTCGCAACTTCTTAAGGAGTTGTACAACCTCTTGCGGATACACCAGATCCGTACATCTCCTTACCATCCGCAGACTGACGGATTGGTAGAGAGGTTCAATAAGACCCTGAAGTCGCTCTTGAGGAAGCTTGTTAATAAGGAGGGACGAGACTGGGACAGGCTGCTTCCTTACATTTTGTTCGCTTATCGTGAGGTTCCCCAGGATACAACAGGATTCTCCCCATTTGAGCTTCTATATGGAAGAGAAGTTAGAGGCCCACTCGATGTGCTTAAAGAAGTGTGGGAAGCCGACAAGAAGAGTGATGAGAGTGTTGTGTCACATATTCTCTTAGTACGTGAACGGTTGGAGGAGATGACTGAGCTGGTGGAAGAGAATGTTAGAGCAGCACAGGGGCAGCAGAAGAAGTGGTATGATCAGACAGCTAGGCAGAGAGAGCTACAGCCAGATGAGGAGGTACTTGTGTTGTTACCTACTAGTAGTAATAAGTTGTTAGCTAAGTGGCAAGGGCCATATCGCATACTACGCAGGGTAGGTAAGGTGAATTATGAGGTGTTGATGCCAAATAAGAGGAAGAGGAAGAATGTATTTCATGTAAATATGCTGAAGAAGTGGTATCCACCAGTAGCTACAAGTTTTTGGTCAGTAGAACAAATGGACATGGAAGAGGAGTTCATGCCCACATGGAAGTGTGAGGGTAGTGATGCTCCTATTGTAAGTGACCAGCTGTCTAAGCAACAGTTGAGGCAGTTGTATGACTTGCTGGTGAAGTTTAAGATGGTGATGAGTGGTAAATGTGGACGGACTTCAGTCTGTCAACATTACATTCACATTAGAGGAGATACTCCAGTCCGTCAGCAGCCATACCGGTTGCCACATGTGTATAGAGAAGCTGTAGAAAAGGAAGTAGAGACGATGCTGGCTGAGGGCATTATTGAGCCCTGTAGCAGTGAATGGGCCTCACCAGTTGTGGTTGTTAAGAAGAAGGACAACACCATCCGGCTGTGCGTGGATTACAGAAGACTTAATGCTGTGACACGGGTTGATGCTTACCCGATGCCACGGGGGGATGATATCCTGGACCAGGTGGGTCAGGCTAGATACATATCCACTCTAGACCTGGCGAAGGGATATTGGCAGGTGCCAGTTGCTGTAGAGGATCGTCCCAAGACTGCTTTTATCACACCCCAGGGGTTATATCAGTTCCGTATGATGCCATTCGGTCTGTGTGGGGCACCGGCTACATTCCAACGCATGATGGATCATGTTATTAGAGGAATGAACAAGTTTGCCAGTGCCTACCTCGACGACCTCATTGTGTTTAGCAGTTCTTGGGAAGATCACCTGGAACACCTCCAGGCAGTGTTGAAGCGTCTTCAGTCATTGGGTTTGACAGCTAAACCTTCTAAGTGCCAGTTGGCTATGATAGAGTGTAAGTATTTAGGGCATGTGGTGGGGAATGGAGTAGTGAAGCCAGAGAGGGGCAAGCTTCAAGCAATAGCCCAGTTTCCGCTTCTGACAACCAAGAAGCAAGTGCAATCCTTCCTTGGATTAACTGGCTACTATAGACGTTTTATTCCTCACTATGCCACTATTGCTACACCTCTCACCAACCTCACCAGAAAGTCAGTTCCGGAACATGTGAGTTTAGATGATGAAGGTAGCAAGGCCTTTAGTAAGCTAAAGGAAATAATGTTGTCATCTGCCGTTTTGAAAAATGCAGACTTCACTAAATCTTTTATTTTGCAGACAGATGCCTCCGAAGTAGGGGTTGGAGCTGTCCTGAGCCAGCAGGATGATCAGGGACATGATCACCCAGTATCCTTCTTTAGCAAGAAGCTTCTACCTAGAGAGCAGCGGTTCTCGACAGTTGAGAAGGAGTGTTTGGCTGTCAAATTGGGTATTGAAGCTTTTGAAGTTTACTTGCTGGGCAGAAAGTTTGTGATTCAGACAGATCATAGAGCCTTACAGTGGCTCACAAAATTCAAGAATCACAATAGTAGACTGATGAGGTGGAGTCTGGCATTACAGCCATATATCTTCCAAGTGCAACATAGGAAGGGTACTGATAATGCTAACGCAGATGCTCTCTCCAGATTACCATACTGGGAAGATGTCTCAACAGAGCTGTGTGATACTAAAGAAGGAGGGAGGAGTGTGATAGAGAAGCTGAATGGAGTGACACTCACCTGACTGACTGTTATCACCTGATTTTTATTTTGTTATTTGTATCACTACATGACACGTCATTGAGGTCACTACATGTTTTGTTGTATAAATAGGGCATTTAAATGCATATTGTTGCCTTCCAAATTAGCCCTCAATAAAGTGAACTGTTAAGCTGCGATTCTTCGTCGGATTCTTCTTGCCCTGATTCCTCTGGCGGCTGGCGTGCTGTTACACACAGTAAAACAATAAGAAGTGTTATGTCCCTACTGTGCATTTCTGTTATGGTATCTTGAGCACAGTAGGGATATAATACTTCTTATTGTTTTACTGTGATTTAATATCATGGACTACTCCAACTTGTTTCAGTACTTTTTATCGATGTGCTATTGTCCCTACTCTAGTTGAAAATTCCAAATTTTTTCATGTACTTGTAACTATCACATGTATGATATGTAATGGCTGTAGTAAGATAATTGCCTGATAATCAAATCTGAAAGGTTGTTGTATAATCCAACATGGTGTCAGAAGTGTAACAAACTCATGGCTTCACTTCACCTGCTGTTGTGCCATGAGGATCAAGTTGCTGTCAAGCTGTACTGCAGTTGCAACATGTAAGTACAGAGAGCTTGTGGACTTATTACTGCACGACAAGATGGTTGTGGACATATGGTAGAACCCTATATGTTTAAGTTGATAGCTGATGCTTACCTATATGCCTTGTTATTGTCCCAATGCTATTACAATTGCGTGATAAAGTTTGTGATGTGCTGCAGATTAAAGGCCATTGGGGTAATTGCTGGGGCTACAGCACCAACCCAGATATTCGCAGGAATGGTAGTTGTACCAAGGAGTACAGGGGCAGTCAGAATATATGCTGATACCTCTTAACAAGAGTGTACAGTACCGCCCAGAGGTAATGTTATAATTCATCATGAGTGCTCAAATCCAGACCACGACTTGACACAATGCACGACTGGAATACATCATGTTGAAGGCATGCAGTTACCGGAGCAACCACCCAAAGAGTTTGCATGTCATGGCCACACGTGGTGAGTTAGTTAGCACACACGCCAAAGAAATTGCAGGTTGAAAATTGGCTACATGAGTGTCAACTGCTCATGAGTGTAACTTTACCTCTGGGCGGTACTGTACTTAGAGTGCCCCACCCTGTCCCAACAGTGGATGAGACATTAGTTCAGTTGTTGGGTGCCACTGTATTCAGTAAAGTTGATGAGAATAGTGAACTCTGGGAGATTCCATTGTTAAAAGATTCACAGCATTATACCACCATTATATCTTCCTTTGGTCATTATTGTTTTACAACATTACCATTGGGATTGCCAGTGCAATTCAGTTATTTCAGCAAAAAATCAGTACAGTACTCAAAGGGCTAGAGGGTGTCCTATGCCACATAGACTATGTACATATCTTTGGAACTATGATTGATAAGTATGACCAATGTCTCGGGACAACCCTCAGCCAGATGGAGGAAGTTGGAGTCACCAGTAAGTGCAAGATTGGCTGTAATTTTGCCAGCTCCTAGGTCACTATTGACAAGTCTGGGATTTGAGCAGGTCCCAGTAAGACAACTACTACCATATGGCGAGAAATTTTTGAAAGGTTAAATTTTCGAAAAAGAGTGCTTGATTGGAAATTCGAAAAAATATTTTCGAAACAATGTCTCTTTACCGCGCCGCACCGTAGATAATTAATTCATGGAGGAAGCTAACAGTGGCTGTGTTGATCACATACATAGCTGCTTTAATTGTTCAGTACAGCTAGATAAATGTTCAATCTGGCTTTGATAGAATCTCGTATAGCTATCCTAGGGTCTTCCTTCGTAGGTTGAACCATGTTGTTTGGCGGACTTCTCCTCAGTGGCCTGCAGCTGCAGATTGAGCCATAGCTAAGTACATGGCGTTTTTCAGCCCATATAGATGTTTGCTGATAATTATAGTCTTTCCTAGTAATTTCTGGTCTCTCAAGCTCTTATGGGCTTCAAGGCTCGTGGTGTCATTCATGCTCGCTCATATGCGCGCGCGTGGTAGCTATAGCTATATATGGCAAGCTACTTGTGTGTGGCCCAGTGCCTAGCTATAATACATTAGGCCTACAGTGGAACCTCTATTTAACGGACACCTTGGGACCAACCAATTATGGTGAAATTTTACTGTTATAAGGAGGTTGTCCTCTTTCAGAAGTAAAATTGTATTGGTAAAGGTCTATAGGGACTTCAGTAACTGTCCTTTATAAGGAGGTTAAATGTACAGTGTCCTTTTCAGGGAGGGTCCATTAAAAATAAAAGAGGTTCCACTGTATAGCTAACTGATATTAGCAGAACCTATGCATACGTGCACTCGCAAAAATCATATATATATACCCAGCTATACTTTCTTTCATTGTCACTTCAAAGCCGGGATGTACTATCTTCGAAAAAATATTTTCGAAAACACATTGTTATTTTCGAATTTTTCAAAAATTTAACCTTTCAAAAATTTCCCGCTATACGGTGTTCTCCAGACAGAACCTCCTAACAATTTGTTTAAGTAGGCAAGGTTCCTGGGCATGATCCAACTGGGAAAATTTTCTTCACATTTTACCAAGATTAGTCAACCATTAAGATGGCTGTTGAGTGCAAGGTAGTCATGGACCTGGGACCAGATCAGCTGCAAGCAGCCTTTACACAAGTTTAGTTTAGAAGGAGTTGTCACAGCCAACAGTGTTACCTATTCCAAGAAAATGTCTGCAGATACATCATCTTTTGGACAAGGAGTGATCCTTTTCATACAGTTTCACAACCAGTGGAAGCCAATATAGCCTATGCATATCAGTCAATGACAGAGACTGAACACTGATACACCCAGATAGAGAAAGAGACATTGGCTGCCACCTGGGCATGTGAAGGTTCCCAAACTACATTCTAGGGTGAGATTTCAAAATTGAGTCAGATTACAAATTACGTTTTCGATTACAGTTGGAAAGCTTCAACTACACTGCTATCCTGTGCCAGGAAAACTTTTGTTTACAGCTGATACCCTTCCAGAACACCAGTAGTGTAAACATTGATCCCATGGTACTACAATAGGAAGTTGAAACGTTATAGAGAGTGTCACTTTTACTTTAACAGCAACTCAGAAGAGACTAGAAGAGTGCAAACTGTCAGAGACAAGACACTATTGTTCCCAAATACTTCAGTACTGCCAAACTAACAGGTGAAAGTGTCAGAGGATTGGTTCCACACTGGGAAGCCAGAGCTTTACTCTTAGTTTGCAGCAATTTGTTATTGTAAAACAACCACATTGCTGTTACCCTCTCTTTACAGAATGTTACACTACTATAATATATTTTTCATTCTTCCCAGAAATAGTGAAAATGTCAACCACTACAACTAGTGCCATCATAGTAGCAATGAAGCCTATTCTTGCAAGTCATGGCTTTTCTGATGTAGTGCGTAATGACAATGGCCCTCAGTATGCTTCATTTAAAATAGCTGAATTCCTCTCAACTAATAACATTCAACATGCTATGCACCACCATTACCGCCAGAGATATGTCATGGTGGAGAGGTTTGTACAGACTGTAAAATAGCTACTGAAGCATCACTTTGACCTTGGTATATCCGTAATCCTGTCTAACTGTTTATAGGGAGATGTATCAGAGAAAGGTTTCCCCAGACTGACAAACAGCCCATTCCACAATGGCTTAACTTGAGCAAGAAGAGACAGTAGAAAGACTTTGACCATCACCACTGTTTACATACACTGCCAGACATCTCTGACAATACTAATGTTTGAGAAACTTCAGAATTTCTACAGTCTGTACATACCTCTCCACCATGGCATTTCTCTGGGGGTAATGGTGGTACATAGCATGTTGAATGTTATTAGTTGTGAGGAATTCAGCTATTTTAAATGAAGCATACTGAGGGCCATTGTCATTACGCACTACATCAGAAAAGCCATGACTTGCAAGAATAGGCATCCTCAGCTGGTGCTCTGAGATCGCAAATTGTGGAGGCAGTGCTAGACGAAACCAAGAACTGTTACTGATTACCACATCTCACAATGATTGAGTCTGCAATTCTAGAACCTAATGGAATCATGACTCTTACAAAATTGATATACAGATTTATCCTCCTGATTAACCAAACCTGTGAAGAGAGATGTCATTGAACTGAATTCATGCATACACATGATTCTAATGATGTAATGTATGTTATGTAACTCCGCATGGTTGTAATGGTTTGAATGGGAAAATTGTATGATAATCAGATCTCAATGATAGTTGTTTAATCCGTCACATACTGATGGTCTAATTGGAATAGTCTGTAATATCCATAGTGACAGCTAGGATTGATTGCAGGGGCACTTCTTATACTGTTTTTTTTTTTTGTTGTAACACTGTAAACATAGCTAAAACTAACCATAATGGCCACTTCTTTTACAGTAATTAATAGGTTAGGCACACATTTAGACAATATGCTTAATCTGATGTGTTATTTTTCTTTGATGCAACATACATGGGTTCACCAGTCATAATTATATTACAAAAAGTGATTAAGAAAAATCAAGAGTTTTAAGTTCACCTAAAGATCATAGTAGTGACTCTAATGAAATAAAGCATCACCTATACCTGTAGATAATACTCCTGTATTAGTGAACATTAAATCCCTATTTTTTTGTTTAAGTAAAAATTCATTATTTCCATGGAAAATTGTGAGGTTACACGCAGTTGATAATCAGTCACTCATGCTTCAAGCAAATTTAACAAATGTGTTTTAATAGCCTTCTTCAAATTTCCTAACTGATTTATACTGTTTATTGAATTACAAGTGTGTAATAGCAAAAATAAAATCTTTTTAAGCATTACATACAGACCATCTCACCTGATATGCGAAGAGTCAGTGACATACTGGTATGGTGTGCCCCAGCAATATCTGCTATGCAATTAAACGTTCCAGCGTCTTCGGCAGTTAAGTCATTATCAACAACAATTTGTGTTCTTTGACCATAAGGAAAACACCTTGGATTTCTACCAGAGTTAGTATAGCACCCTGTCGTGTTCCACTGGTATGAAATAGTGTTTGGGGTTGACCCATCACTTGACGTCACCATACATGTCAGAGTGATACTACTAAATATGGGGTAGACAAATGTGTTAGTAGATCCATCAACTGGTGTACCAGCTGGATTCCTGACTATGGTGACTGTGAACTGACTAACAATGCCTATGATGAAATATATATACCACATGTAGTTACAAATAGCTGAATACACTAAATGTATGCTTGTAGAACCTTATCCGAGTCAAAAGACTGTAGCATTATATGTGCAGTAGTCTAGTATCATGCATTAACATGTGTACAAAATGGACAGAATTATTATTTCAAACAATGTAAAATACATAGTGGCTATTCATACAAGTATAAGAAAAAATTGGGAATCAAGACACACGGTAGAGTGTCGTGCAGCCCAAGAAGCCGGCGCGTAACACCCGTGAGTATATTAACAGGAAGAAAGGAAACGCAATTTCTCGCCTCTGTAGCTCTGTGCTGCCTTGACGAAACAAGACGAATTTTGCTGCGGACACTCCCTCCACCTTCAGCACTCCACATTCCAAATTAGAGCGAAATCGCTTCAAGCATTCCCGAGATATGCGACTTCAAAAATTAGCTTAGTTTCTTCATTTTTTTCTTTTTTTTCTTCCTCTTTTCGCACACTTACAAAAACTGCTATAAAACGCGAACGCTATATCCGATTGCCTTGAAATTTGGCACACAGAAGGGGGGTATAAAGGCGCATCTCTGTACCAACTTTGGCTAGGATACGATAAACAGGAAAAGAGTTATGATCGATTATTCACGAAAATTAACACCAATATGTTGTCACGCCTACAGGGTAAACCGCGTATGGGAAGAAGTTGAAAATCGGTGGGTGAATAGGTTAACTATTGAACCTAAAACCTTTTGTGGTTTGAAAGAAATCGAGCTGAAAAACAGGAAGATACAACGAAAAACCAACAGTGTGTAACAATTATGCAATCGAGATTAGCTAATAAAAAAACTACTATTTGCCACGCCTACCAGATAAACCGCTAGGGGGAATGCTTTGAAAACCGCTGTATAGAAGTAGTAATCATCTTAGAAAGGCTCTTCAATGGTGTAGAAGAATCAGACTTAAAGCCACGGAGTTATAACACGAAATCCAACTTGGTGCAGCAAGTGCGAGATCGAGATACTCTAATAGAGCAGTCATCCTAATAGAGCAGTCACCCTGAAGAGAATTCAAGAGATCAGCTAGAAACAAGTAACCTGTATAGAGATCAGCTACAAACAATTCACCCTGTAGAGAGATCAGCTAGAAAAATTTACTTTATAGGGAGTTCATGTAACTATGGAAAGGGATAGTTCAGCTAGAAGAAATCACTTTGTAGAGTTCAGCTACAAAGAAACTACCATGTAGAGAGTTCAACTACAAACAAATCGCCCTGTAGAGAGATCAATAGAAGAAGTTACCTTGTAGAGAGTTCAGCTACAAAGAAACCATCATGTAGAGAGTTTAGCTGTAAACAAATCACCTGTAGAGAGTTCAGCTACAAACAAATCTCCCTGTAGAGAGATCAGCCAGAAGAAATTTCCTTGTAGAGAGTTCAGCTACAACCAAATCACCTTGTAGAGAGATCAGCTAGAAGAAGTCACCTTGCAGAGAGTTCAGTTACAAAGAAACCATCATGTAGAAAGTTCAGCTACAAACTAGTGACCTTGTAGAGACATCAGCTAAAAGAAGTTACCTTATAGAGAGTTCAGCTACAGAGAAACTATCATGTAGAGAGTTCAGCTGCAAACAAATCACATGTAGAGAATGCAGCTACAAGCAAATCTCCCTGTAGAGAGATCAGCTAGACGAAGTTTCCTTGTAGAGAGCTCAGCTACAAACAAATCACCCTGTAGAAAGATCAGCTAGAAGAAGTCACCTTGTAGAGAGTTCAGTTACAAAGAAACCATCATGTAGAGAATTCAGCTACAAACTAGTGACCTTGTAGAGACATCCGCTAAAAGAAATTACCTTGCAGAGAGTTCGGCTACAAAGAAATCACCGTGTAGAGAGTTCAGCTGCAAACAAATCACCTGTAGAGAGTTCAGCTACAAACAAATCTCCCTGTAGAGAGATCAGCTAGAAGAAGTTTCCTTGTAGAGAGTTCAGCTACAAAAAAATCACCCTCTAGAAAGATCAGCTAGAAGGAGTCATCTTGTAGAGAGTTCAGTTACAAAGAAACCATCATGTAGAGAATTCAGCTACAAACTAGTGACCTTGTAGAGACATCAGCTAAAAGAAATTACCTTGCAGAGAGTTCGGCTACAAAGAAATCACCATGTAGACAGTTCAACTGCAAACAAATCACCTGTAGAGAGTTCAGCTACAAACAAATCTCCCTGTAGAGAGATCAGCTAGAAGAAGTTTCCTTGTAGAGAGTTCAGCTACAAACAAATCACCCTCTAGAAAGATCAGCTAGAAGAAGTTACCTTGTGGAGAGTTCAGCTACAAAGAAACCATATTGTAGAGAGTTCAGCTGCAAACAAATCACCTATAGAGAGTTCAGCTACAAACAATCTCCCTGTAGAGAGATCAGCTAGAAGAAGTTTCCTTGTAGAGAATTCAGCTACAAACAAATCACCCTCTAGAAAGATCAGCTAGAAGAAGTCACCTTGTAGAGAGTTCAGTTACAAAGAAACCATCATGTAGAGAGTTCAGCTGCAAACAAACCTCCCTGTAGAAAGATCAGCTAGAAAAAGTCACCTTGTAGAGAGTTCATCTACAAAGAACTATCATGTAGAGAGTTCAGCTGCAAACAAATCACCTGTAGAGAGTTCAGCTACAAACAAATCTCCCTGTAGAAAGATCAGCTAGAAGAAGTTATCTTGTAGAGAGTTCAGTTACAAAGAAATCATCATGTAGAGAGTTCAGCTACAAACTAGTGACCTTGTAGAGACATAAGCTAAAAGAAATTACCTTGTAGAGAGTTCAGCTACAAAGAAACCATCATGTAGAGAGTTCAGCTACAAACAAATCACCTGTAGAGAGTTCAGCTACAAACAAATCTCCCTGTAGAGAGATCAGCTAAAAGAAGTTACCTTGTAGAGAGTTCAGGTACAAAGAAACCATCATGTAAAGAGTTCAGCTGTAAACAAATCACCTGTAGAGAGTTCAGCTACAAACAAATCTCCATGTAGAAAGATCAGCTAGAAGAAGTTACCTTGTAGAGAGTTCAGCTAGAAAGAACCATCATGTAGAGAGTTCATCTGCTAAGAAATCACCTGTAGAGAGTTCAGCTACAAACAAATCACCCTGTAGAGAGATCAGCTAGAAGAAATTACCTTGTAGAGAGTTCAGTTACAAAGAAACCACCATGTAGAGAGTTCAGCTTCAAAGAAATCACCCTGTAGAAAATTCAGCCACAAACAAATTGCCTGTAGAAAGATCAGTTAGAAGAAGTTACCTTGTAGAGAGTTCAGCTACAAAGAAACCATTCTGTAAAGAGCTCAGCTGCAAACAAATCACCTGTACAGAATTCAGCTACAAACAAATCACCCTGTAGAGAGATCAGCTAGAAGAAGTTACCTTGTAGATAGTTCAGCTACAAACAAATCACCCTGTAGAGAGATCAGCTAGAAGAAGTTACCTTGTAGATTGTTCAGCTACTAACAATTCACCTTGTAGAGAGGGCAGCAAGAAGAAGTCAAGTTGTAGAGTGTTCAGTTACAAAGAAACCACCATGGAGAGTTCTGTAATAAATATATGTATTATATATATAATTTGTACATTTACAGATAAAATCAGAAATATTTAAAGTACATCTGCTTCATCTTTTCTTCTTCCTGTGGTAAAGAAAAAAAGGACAGGTTAAAAAAGTCCCAAAGCCGGCCTATGTTGTGGTATATAAATACAAAAAGAAATGAAATCTAATCCAAAACAGCCAAGCTGCAAAAAAAACAGTGCAGTCCTCAAAAAGGCTATGGTGAAAAAAGATGTGAAATCCAAGATGGTGGCCAAGAAATGGCTGCGATGGTAGGTTAATGGTAAAAATTTTGATAATGACAATTTAGGTAAATTTTTTGCCAAGATCAAACGGTACAAAAATTCACCTGAATTGTCATTATTAAAATTTTTACCATTAACCTACCATCACAGCCATTTCTTGGCCGCCACCTTGGATTTCACATCTTTTTTCACCATAGCCTTTTTGAGGGCTGCACTGTTTTTTTACAGCTTGGCTGTTTTGGATTAGATTTTAAATTAGAGTAGGGACAGTGTATAGTGCTGCAATAAAGAGTACTGGATCAGAGTAATACGTAATGTCCAAATACTACAAAACAATAAGAAGTGAATATCCCTACTGAGCATTTAGTAGCACAGTGGGGATATTCGTTTCTTACTGTTTAGCAGTATTGGACATTATGTACTACTCCGATCCAGCTTGTTTCAGTACTTATTATTGCAGCACTATACACTGTCCTACTATTTCCTAATTTTTTCTTATACTTATTTATGATCTTTTTGCAAGGTCAACCACTAAATAGCCTGCTTTTCATGAAACCAGTCACAATATTATATAGAGTTAATCACAATACTATATACTAGATTATGATTCATACAATAACAACTAATTAGTGGGCATAGCTATACATAAGCCTGCAGACAATGGATGTGGATTCGTGCATACCTACAGACTGATAAATGGGTGTGGCTACCATATGCCTACAGACAGTAATTTACATTAGTGGACATGGCTCACGAAAGAAGCAGGGTTACACTAAGATGTGTTACTACACATCCACATTGTCACACTAATTAATTTAGCACATGATCCAATCTGGTTCAGACCCGGGTTATCTGTAAAATGGGACCTGGATGACCAAACTCGGTGTTACTAAACTATATCACATATACAAACAGTAAGTAACAGAACAACCAAAGTGCTAAATTATATTAAACGAAACCTAAACAACTGCCCATCTGATACTAAAAGAACAGCATATATAACATTAGTTCGACCAATTATGGAATATGTCGCCCCAGTTTGGAATCCATATTATAACACTGACATTTATAAGTTAGAAAAGGTGCAAAGAAGTGCTGCTCAATGGATTTCATCAGATTACTCCAGAAATAGTGTTACATCATTATTGTCCTCTCTTAGTATACCTACATTACAACAATGCCGTCAGTCATCAAGATTAACACTATTCTATAAAATAATTAATAATACACTACCAATCTCCATCCCCCCACATTATCAAAGAACTCAATTTTGTACCAGGCAACATCACCCCAATCATTCTATTCTGCCACAACCAACCCTCAACACCTATAAATATAGTTTTTATCCTAGAACTGTTAAAGACTGGAATGAGTTGCCAATTAATATAATAGAATCAAGAAACTTGGATGAATTTATTTACGTACTTAACCTTCACTACTGTAATTAGTTATCAAATTGTATATGTGACCGGATTTGCGAAAAGGTACCTTTTCCACACATTTTACATACCAACAAACAAAATGGTGTAACATTTGACTCCTTACACTGATTAACTTGCTCTTAGTTTCAAAATGCAGCTAGATACTGTAGCTACACTCATGGAAAATTTCAAACAATTATATGAAATGATCGAAAAGTTATGAAGCTTCAAAATTCATAAAATGGGTCAAATTTTGTGTGTGAAAAAGGTACCTTTTCGTAAATCCGGTCACATATATGTATGTATGTATGTATGTATGTATGTATGTATGTATGTATGTATGTATGTATGTATGTATGTATGTATGTATGTATGTATGTATGTATGTATGTATGTATGTATGTATGTATTTGATTGTACCATTTGGGGTTTTCACCCCCTTGGCAAATCAGCTGAGCTGACTGCCCAGTACCTAATCTTAAATCTATATTAATGATTTACATGTGGCTAGTTTGCCATGAGTTGCTCTCATTGATCGATACCAAACACCAACTTTGAAAACCAGCAAGCCATGTGTTCAAATGGTTTGACCAACGTTAAACTAACCACACCGGTTTGATACAATATATACCCATAGATGGAAGCCCTGCTGTAGTCTATAAACACTATTAGCCATAGACCCTTGAATGATGGCTATGGTAAAGAAGGATAAAAGGTAAGATAATAGTGCAAGCATTGTATTTTTATCAATATAGCAAAGTTTTTTTCTTCATTGAATTGGAAATGTTTCTGTGAAAGAAATAGGGCTGTAGCTGTAGCCAGTTTTCTGCTACGCTTGACTGAAGGCATCATCAGGCAGGTAATAGAAAATTCCATTGAATAAAGTTTCTTAAAATTCTGTAGCAACTTGAGAGTAACATTCCAGGTCAATTTGAAGGCACTTTATTGCTTGATTTTACCCAACCAATACTGTCATGTTGTTGTGAGGAAAATCGAGGCAGGTCTTTAGGCTGTATTATATCATGGGCCACACCCCACACCTTCACTGTCCTCACTATACAGTACTGTCTCACTGTATGATGGTTCTGGATGCCAACTTATATGTCAGGTTGTTCGTCCAGCACTCACCCATCACATAAATTTTTGGTGAGTTTGAGCTGAGCTAGGGTTGAAGAGAGTGAAGCGAGCATCACAGCAAAGTCAGGCCAGTAATCCTAGCTTGTCTTGACCTCACCAAAAACTTACCTTCATACAGACAGTGCAGGATATAATTATATTTAACAGCAAACTTAAGGTTAGCGTTATGCTTAGAGTTGAGTTCAGTTTTGGTTTCTTCTTCACCCGGTCTTTTTACTATACACAGGTTACTTATTGAATCACATTTATAATATAGGGAACTGGGTAGCTAGCAGTGTAGCACAGTAGATTCCACACTGACCATTCATGATAGTGATCTAGATTTGAGCCTGCATTTTATTTATTTATTTTTAAACTGTTTGTCTAAGTTTTTCTTAATGAGTATGGAAGCAGATGAACAGCCCCTTCCTAAAGTAATTGCTGTGTTAATTTGCTATTGTGACAATAATAATCTATCACAGCTAATTTTTGGTACCGTAGTATTAGCATTGATGCAAAGAATATGTAAATGCCAACATTGCTGCTGCATCCCACTGCTGTGGGGCTACAAGCAATACTATAAAGGGAAATCTGATTAGAAAAACATACACTTTCTATGACCACTGCTGAAACGTTGGCAGAGCCAATCAGATCGCTTTGTGCACTCTATGACAAAACAAACACCAAAAATCATTCCGATCCTTAATGTAATGAAGGACTGAATCTGTATTAAAGGCAGTTTTTACTAAAGTATAATAGGCTTAGGCTCTTTGGTTCCCTAGTACAGGGTTTTCAAAAGTGCTGGTAAAGGAAGGAATTACAGGGTTTGCTACAGCAATGTAAAATGGCAAAATTGTCAAGGAAGACTTTCAGCATTGTTCACCAAAACATTACCGCAGTCTGCTCACAGAGGCAGCAGTTGTGACAATTATATTATCCTTGGTACAAAACAATACACTGTGTTGTAATCTAATTGCATTTATGGAAAGTGTACAGCAGTGACCAGACAGTTTAGTTGTCTCTCCCGCACAAACTGTAATGGCAAACAAGACTATGTTAGGGCAATCACAACAAGAATACTGAGGCACAGTATTAGCTATCGAGTTCAAAAGTTAAGCTAACACCAATCTGTATTCAGGGTAAAGAATTTGTTGTACAGCTGTTGTAACCAATCTTTACCTTAGCCCAACCCGGCGTATGTGTGGCATGACATTGATGGGTGCATACTAATGTATGAGAGAGAGAGAGATGTCTTATTTGTTAAGACAATATACAACATAATTACAGGGGTCTAGACTCAGGGGTAACATGCACTGGGTAGACAGTACAGGAGCCCTGGAAAGACTCACACTATTAAATTACAATACAAAAATATTATTTATGGCATGTAGAAAAGTTCAGTTTAGGAAATCAATAGATCCCAGTCCGGGGAGGCTCTAGAATTTTAAAAATCCTGCATGAGCAGGAGACAGCAATGCAAGCAGCCTGCTCAAACAGGGATCTTACAGTTTTCTTCATCATTTCATAAGCATTGGCCAATTGGGCAATTGTGTCTGGCATAAAGTAGTCTAAACAATCAATCTCGATGGAAATGAGATTAACAGATAGCCAGAAAGCTGAAGGTCATATTGTAAACAGCCATACCGATCTTCCTTCCAAGCTCTAGCAGCAAAAGATGTTGCTGGGTATTGGTGAGGATAGTTAGAGCGAACAAACTGATGCAATTATGGAAACTAACACCAAGTCAGGTCTGCTAAGGGTGGAGAAAAGATTGGTTGAAATGGTGCTAGGAGGGCAGACACTAACAAGATATCTTGGAAGGTCAGCATAGTCGTCAGGTAGCTGCTGAGTGCTGTTGGTATGTGTGTACCTTGTGTGATACTTGAGGTGATGTAGCTATACGTTGTGCGGAGTAACCGAGGGGTCTGACATGAGGCCCGTACAACTCGTTTAGAATCCCTCGGAATCCCACATGAAATCACCTTGCATTCTGGAATCTTGCTTTAGAATCTGGAATCTTGGGACTTGCATAATTCAGGAAACTTTGGATATTTTTGAATACTTTTAATAATGTGTGCCCTGTACACTAAATTTGTAAGCCAACTTCTCACCACTTTAGGCTTTGAACTCCACTTCAAAACAGAGTAATTGAAGTGTTTAAGCTGCTTTCCGAGCTGTTTACTTTGAGCTTGGTTTACTTTGAGCTTGGTTTACTTTGAGCTTGGTTTGCTTTGAGGTGCCGGATTGAAGCTCAGATTCAAGAGATTACTGGGATTAAGCATAGTACAAACGAGTATGAGGGTGTGGTAGCTAGTCCAAGACAAATTACTTGATTGCATAGCAGTGTCAAAGAGCTCACAAGAGAGTAAATTAATCTGCGAGAAATAACACAAGTAACACTGAGCCTCACCCTAAGCTTGCCCAAGCTGCCTTGCCCTTGCCATAGCCAGAGCCGGAATTCCTGCCTACATATGAGAACTAATTAGTTGAAGCTGTTGAAGATAAGCAAGCAGCAAGTTTCTTGATGGTGCGTAATTTGGACGAGTTTGGAGTTGTGTGAGTCACTATTTACGGTAGCCACACAGTGGTCTCTGCAGTGCCGCAGTGGTAAGCATTTAATTTTGGTATGCATGATGTAGCTAATTCATTGAACTTTGCTTGTAGTGATTCTGATTTTGTCTTGGAATTTGGTTCACCGGAGTTATTAGCATTGATGAAAGAAAAATTACCAGTGTATGTAGTGAAATGTTATTAATTTGTGAGCTGCACATAAATAAAATAAATGTTATCTTGCATCAGGATTTGACTCAGAAGAAGCTATTGCCTCGGCTATTGCTGACATCTCGGATGCTGATTTTGCATGTGTAAAAATAATGGAAATGTTTGTAGTGAAATGATTTTCAGATGACCCAAGCATGCATGCACAGTTATTCTTGCATACTAGCTATAGTCTTGCCAGAATTTAAATAACAGCATTTTGATTTATTAAGGCTTTGCAGCACAAGTGCTGAAGGTCTGTAGGACACCTGGTCCTATATCCTGTTTATAAGTTGTTGTATAAAGTATGTTTGAAAAGGTGGGAAAAGCAGGAAAAATCTATGGGCAGTCTCAAACCCTTGCTCAAACCTGCAGCCATCTGATTAATGTTCAAGCATTTAGCTACAGGAGTCTGCCAGGCGGTCAGGATGTTTTCTCCTTGTCAATTTCATGCACATTATGTATCCATAGGAACTCTAGAGAGTGACTTATTATCAGCACTATATAGCTGCTTGTTACTGTATGGACTAGGGAACTAGTCTTCTGGATCATCCTCGGAACTGATTAGAAATTAAACCCTCTGCAACCATATTATTGAGCATTTTATAGCTAAATATCTGGAATCCGGAACTTGGCTTGGAATCTTGGCTTGGAATCCGGAATCTTGGCCAAAATTTTGTGGGATTCGGAATCTTGTACAGGATTCTAGGTTCGTGTCGGACCACTCCGGACTAACGCAGCCCTCTCAGGCTCTTGGCGCGCCGACGGAACTGGCTTAGGGAGACTTTTAACATACTAGCTAGCAATGTTGGGAGTAACGCATTACTTTTGTGATAACTAAGTAATATAACGAAATACGCTATAAAAACAGGTAATATAACTCAAGTTACTTTGCTTACTAATGTAACGTGTTATCTAAGTAAAATAGTTACTGTAACGAGTCTAATATTACATAATATTACTACTACAAGTAACGAAGTTACTAAGCTCGTTAGTAATCCACTGTGTAACGCCTAGCCACAACAAAGTAATGAAGTCTACTGAATGAAGCTTATTCACCAGCTCTTACTTATAACCAAGGTTTGCACATTGCCCAACAACACAATCATGTCATGTGATAGGGTGGTAGTTTCACACGTAACAGCTTAAGCTGTGGACACTAAGTAATATAAGGCCAGGCCAAATTAATTCACAGTTTATCGTCACCGCCCGCATGGGTTTTTAAGAATAGAGCAATAATTTCATAATCCCGCGGCATTATTTCTCACGTGATAATCATTGCTTACGCTTCTGAACTCGTTTTTGTATAGTGACATAGGCCTATCTCGGCTACATACATACCCCGTATCATAGTAAATTAGCTGAGCTACAGCCATGCATAAACTATTTCTCTG